>NC_090022.1:227132616-227280116 GCF_037176765.1 Anolis sagrei
TTAACTCTATAAAAATTGCAGGAGTGCAACCCCTATATATTATTGAATTGCAACCATTCTTTACTATTGACCTTGCTTGATGTGGTTGCTGGGAGTTTCAGTGCAACAATATGCGAAAAATGCACAATTTGCACAAGCTGTCCCAAAAGGCAGAGGCTTGGGCCAAGAGACAGTGTTATGTCCAAAGCCAGCCAGTTTGACCTCAGCCACCTTACTACAGAAAGTGTGTGAAAATATCAATGAAATCAAGAAACTATATATATGAGCCTTCCACATCTGCAGGCCTCATGTCTGTGGATTCAACCATCTGTGAATTCAAAAATATTAAAACAAAAGAGAGCCATTCCACAGCTGAAATTCTTAAAGAAGTAGGGACCACCATGTGGGTAATGCTATAGGGCATCTATTTGTGTGTTGTGTATTCATGTTAGCACCAATCATGTGGCAATGTTGGTCACTGTCTAGACCTATGTGCTTGGTAGGGAAGCAGGAAGGATGTCCATGGATACAGTGGCCAGTACTACACAACTGGCCTTCACACCATGACCCAGTGTATCTCCATCCATAATCTATGCTTGTTCTGGGATGTTCTGGGATAGGCCCCAAAGATGTTGAAAAAAGTTCCTGAGGCTGGAGCCACATACCGCCATATATTATTGCTCTTGGGGCTGGGCAGGTAGCATGTTATGGGCTGGAAGAGGTTGGGTCTGTCGTGTGAATAATGCTGTGGGGCATGTATATAAGGAACTTGTGTATCTGCAGATTTTGGTATCTGCAGGAAGTCCTGATAGAAACTCCCTGTGGTTACTGAGGAGTACATCATTATATGTTGAAGATAGCTTGTATAGACATTATGAATTTTATAGAGTTATGTAGTTGTAAATGAAGCAGATAAGTTTATTTTATTAATACTGTATACACAACCCTAATCCTGGAACCAGAAATATTTAGTTTTCAGATTTTTAAAAATATTTATATTTACATATATGTACACAATGGGATATTTAGGAAATGAGACTCAGGTCTAAACATAACATTCATTTATGCTCCATATATGCCTTATACACATAGCTTGAAGATATTTTTTATACAATATTTGGAACAATTTTGTATACAGTTTTGGATTTTGGAATATTTTGGAATTTGGAATTTTAGTTAAGAATTATTCAACCTGGATAAAATTTGAAAGTAAATTCCTTTTTTAAATGTCTGCAGATCTCGGTATTCATAATATCACAATGTATTAGCTATTAAGTTTCAAGAACAAATTGTTTATCAGTTTTCCTTGTGAATGTTTGTTATTGGTTTTACCTTTTTGCTTAGTAAAATAATTTGAGCCATTGTTTTTGGTGGATTTATCTGCTTTATTTTCCCCCATTCATAGCAGAATAGAAGGAGACTCTGGTGGCACAATGGGTCAAACAC
This sequence comes from Anolis sagrei, assembly GCF_037176765.1. Taxonomy (NCBI): domain Eukaryota; kingdom Metazoa; phylum Chordata; class Lepidosauria; order Squamata; family Anolidae; genus Anolis; species Anolis sagrei. The sequence goes on from NC_090022.1 coordinate 227,134,042, forward strand.
TTGTGCTGGAAGAACTGCTGATTGACAGGTTGGTGTTTCGAATCTGGGGATTGGGTGAGCTCACGTTTCAGCTCTAGCTTCCCATATGGGGACATGAAAGAATCCTCCCGCAGGATGGTAAAACATCAAACATCCAGACATCCTCTGGCCAATTTCCTTGCAGATGGCCAATTCTCTCACACTATAAGCAACTTGCAGTTTCTCAAGTCACTCCTCACACACACACACACACACACACAAAGCGGAATAGAAGATGGATACTTCAATAGCTCTGAATGTGAAGTTTATGTCCATCGAATCAAAAAAGTATACACTTGCATCCCAGGACTGTTTTTCAAGCAAGATTCTCGAGATGTCTTAAGCTTTCATCCTGGAGCCAGAAGGAGAAAAAAATTCACAGAGTCTGCTTCACAGTTTACTTGTTTTATAGCTTCCATAAAGCTACTTAAAAGAAGAGGTTCTCCCTCCCTTTGAGTAAGAGGTGTTTGCCTCCTAGAGCAGAGAATACCTCTCTTGAAGTACTAAAACCCTATGAAAGAACAGATAAGAAAACAGAGCCTGTTCTCAGTTAGCATCAAAAGGTATTCACTGCAGACCAAACATTAAACAATTGATGGACACCAGGCCAGATGTTGAAGCTGATAGTTCCAGTATAAGCAAAAATTCTTACAAAAATCCTCTTCTAATCCTTATTCTACACAGAAGACAAGAAGAAATGTGAAGATAAAATATTTGGCATGATGTAAACCATCTATTTATAATAACATTTTACATGTATTTGTAAGCCATAGGCACTGGCTATCAGAAAGCATGAAGTGTCATTTTTAATACAGAAACATGGCCAGAACAGTCTTCACATGAGCCACGTTGTTCTCAGCTCTTGAAGTTGAAGAACACTGCTTCACATTCCTCTACATTTTTGGCTGTGACAAGACACAAAAATTGCTAGACACTTCAACAATTTACAGATTGCTACAAAGGCATGGAGTCAGCAAGAGCTCCCCCTCTGCCTGCCTCAACCTGCACTTTGTGTTTCTGGCTCTTCTGAACTGTACCAAAAAAACAAAAACAAAAAAACAATTCCCATTACTTTTGGGACAGACCACACACACACATAATCAGTTTGTTACTGCATTCTTAATGTGCACCAAACCAAATGAATAGAAGCCATGTTGTCTAAAATTGTCCTCTGGAGGCAATATCACAATAAAATAAAAGAGAGAGAAATTTTATAGAATAGAATCAGAAATCATGATTAAAATTAAGATTGGTATCTTAAGTTTGAATTCCATCCTCCAACTGCCATTGCTCTGGCCTCTGTGGGACAGAAGAGTACCCAGCATCTGTTGCATTTAATTGACCTCCATTCCCTTTCTTTATATTCCATGTTTTACTTTGCTTGTAAGCACAAGTGCACGAAACACAATTTAATGCTTAGAAAGCCTCCCTTTTGGATAAAAGGTGAAGTGTAAATGCTCTAAATCAATCAATCAATCATCAATCAATCAATCAATCGATAAAGGTGCTATCATGGGAGTATTTCGTATCTCTGGGTAACCGAAGCCAGTGCCATCATCCCCCTTTCCCTGCACTCTTCAACATAGGGAAAAGGGAACAGGTTGGTCTATTGTTGCTGCTCTCAGATGGCTACAGAGCTCCAAGAGAGCTCCTGACCATTGCTGACTCCACAGAGATGCTCACATGACAAGAAAGATGGTAGAGAGATCGCTGAGGTCTGTAGTCATCTGGGAATGATAGATGGTAAGGTAACAGTCCATGATGCTTCATGTGGTCTCAACTTGGCTGGATCAACTGGATTCCAATTCACTACTATAATAATAATAAAACTTTATTTATATACTGCTCTATCTCCCCGAGGGGACTCAGAGCGGTTCCCAGGTAAAAAACAGAGAACATACAAAGTAAAAACAACATAACCACAAAATTAACAAAACCAAAATATGCATAAAAATTGTCACCATAACACACACCTATTAAAAGTAATCCTGCCTGTTCAAGGCAATTTAAAAAAATTAAAAAGGCCAGGCCAAGATTTGTGCAAGCCCAAAAATTCTAGGGGGCCCGGGAATTAAATACAATGCTATGGCAGTCAACAATAATATTAGGCATGGGTCTGTGACTGTTCATTCCAGGGGCGACTAGAGGAAATGATCTGGGTTATTGGTAGGAAGAATAAGGCCGTATTCGACAATGTATAGGGCTGAGCTAGAACTGGCCATTTTCAAAGGCTTGTTGAAACCACCAGATCCTCAAACTCTTACAAAAGGAGGGGAGGGATGTGGTCTGTCTTATTTCCCTTGGAAGGGTGTTCCAGAGGTGGGGGCCACCACTGAGAAGGCCTTCTCTCTCATCCCCACCAACCGCGCTTGAGACGGTAGTGGGACCGAGAGGAGGGCCTCCCCAGAAGATTTTAGAGTTCACCTGAACTACTACTGTGAGTTCAGGCTACCCTCTAGGGCAATTTGGAGCATTTCTGCTCCAGACTATAAATGAGCCATGAGTAATATTTCTTTGAGCAGTATGCAGTAACCTTTAGGAAAGGGGCTGATGTCTTTTTTTTTAAAAAAAAAAACTTTTATTTTTCTAGTATTAAACACAACAATCCATTTAGAAGCACTAAAAGAAATTGCACTGAAACATCAAGATCCACACTTAATCAAAACTGAGTAGCAACTGAATTGATAAAAATATTGAATGTATGAAAGAACTGATGTTTCATTGTGTTTTTCAAATTCAGCCCCACAAAATACATTAAAAACAGCTACAATATTGGAAAAAGTGTTTTCATTGCACGTCTGTGTTATCGAGGGCATCTTTGTGCCATGTCACCACTTTTCTCGGCAAAATGCAGCTTTTTCAATTGCTGTGTCTGTGTATTTTGCTAAGAAAAGTGGTGAATTAAACACCTGTGCAGTGTTCAGAAAATAATGCAAGGTGTGCTTCATTTGTTCTAATGTACAACATGACAAGTGAGGAGCAGCAAATAGTCCCCTCAGTACTGAACTCGCAATCCATCAAGTACTTCAGATTCCATTTCCCCACATATCCAGGCTTCTTTTCATTCTAAATTAAGTAACTTTAACCTTCTGCACCAAGACATACGAATAACTGGCCCCACCCACTGTGCTGGACACACATTGGACTTGGTTTTCTGTCAGGGATGGGAGCAGGGTGGCGGTGTGGAGGAGTTGTCCATCTCTCCGTTGCCATGGTCCGACCACTTCCTGATTAGATTTAGGCTCACTGCGCCCCCTAACCTCCGCAAGGGTGGAGGACCCATTAGGATGGTCCGCCCCAGGAGGCTAATGGATCCGAGTGGATTCCTGACGGCTCTTGGGGAGTTTCCCGCCACCGCGGTAGGTGATCATGTCGAGGCCTTGGTCGCTCTCTGGAATGGGGAGATGACCAGGGCTATTGACAAGATCGCTCCGGAACGTCCCCTCTCGAGTAACCGAGCTAAACCAGCCCCTTGGTTTACTGAGGAGCTGGCAGCGATGAAGCGAAAGAAGAGGGTTCTAGAGAGCGTGTGGCGCTCAGACCCAAGCGAGTCAAACCGAACACGGTTTGTGTCCTTTTTAAGGGCATATGCCGCGGCAATAAAAGCCGCAAAGAAAACTTTCTTTGCGGCCACTATTGCGTCTGCAAAAAACCGTCCGGCGGAGTTGTTTCGGGTTGTCAGAGGTCTTTTAACTCCCCCTACTTCAGGTGGGAGCCCTGACAACTCGGCAGCGCGCTGCGAAGCATTTGCTCGGTTCTTTGCAGACAAAGTCGCTTTGATCCGCTCTGGGCTGGACGCCACATTAGATGCAGTCTCTGTGGATGTGACACAAGCACCTGCTTGTCCGATTTTGTTGGATTCTTTTCAGTTTGTGAAACCCGAGGATGTGGACAAGATACTTGGAGGAATGAGACCCACCACGTCCATCCTAGACCCCTGCCCATCCTGGCTTCTGAAGGAGGCCAGAGGGGGATTGGCCGAGTGGGTAACGGTGGTGGTTAATGCCTCCCTTCGGGAAGGCAAGATTCCAGCGAGCCTAAAACAGGCTGTTGTAAAGCCGCTGTTGAAGAAACCATCACTCGACCCCACTAAATTGGACAACTTTCGGCCTGTTTCCAATCTTCCCTTCGTGGGCAAAGTCATGGAAAGCGTGGTGGCCTCACAACTCCAGGTATTCTTGAGAGACACGGATAATCTGGATCCGGCACAGTCTGGTTTCAGACCGGGACATGGTACTGAGACGGTCTTGGTCGCCTTAGTGGATGATCTGCGCCGGGAGCTAGACAGGGGGAGTGTGTCCCTGTTGGTGCTCCTGGACCTCTCAGCGGCCTTCGATACCGTCGACCACGGTATTCTTCTGGGGCGCCTTGCAGAGATGGGTCTTGGGGGCACTGCTTTGCAGTGGCTCCAGTCATTTCTGGAGGGTCGTACTCAGAAGGTGTTGCTGGGGGACTCCTGTTCAGCGCCACAGCCGTTGATCTGTGGCGTTCCTCAGGGCTCCATCTTGTCCCCCTTGCTGTTTAACATCTACATGAAGCCGCTGGGTGAGATCATCCGGAGTTTCGGGGTGCGGTGTCACCTGTACGCAGATGATGTCCAACTCTGTCACTCCTTCCCACCTGCTACTAAGGAGGCCGTCGAAGTCCTGAACCGGTGCCTGGCCGCTGTAATGGTCTGGATGAGGGCGAACAAACTGAAACTAAATCCAGACAAGACAGAGGTACTCCTGGTCAGTCGCAAGGCCGAACAGGGTATAGGGTTACAACCTGTGCTGGACGGGGTCGCACTCCCCTTGAAGGCGCAGGTTCGCAGCTTGGGTGTGACCCTGGACTCATCGCTGAGCCTGGAGCCTCAGGTTTCAGCGGTGACCAGGGGAGCATTTGCACAGCTTAGGCTCGTGCGCCAGCTGCGCCCGTATCTTGGGAAGTCTGACTTGGCCACGGTGGTACACGCTTTGATCACATCCCGCCTCGACTACTGCAACGCTCTCTACGTGGGGCTGCCCTTGAAGACGGCCCGGAAGCTTCAGCTAGTCCAACGCGCGGCAGCCATGTTGTTAACGGGAGCAGGACGCAGAGAGCATACAACGCCCCTGCTGTCCCAGCTCCACTGGCTGCCGATTCGCTACCGGGCCCAATTTAAGGTGCTGGTGTTATCCTACAAAGCCCTAAACGGTTCCGGCCCAAAATACCTTGCAGACCGCATCTCGGCCTATGAGCCCACGAGGGCCTTGAGATCATCCGGGGAGGCCCTTCTCTCGGTCCCGCCTGCCTCACAGGCACGTCTGGCGGGAACGAGAGAGCGGGCCTTCTCGGTGGTGGCCCCCCGGCTGTGGAACACCCTCCCTGTTGAAGTTAGACAGGCGCCCTCCTTGATGGCCTTTCGTAGGGGCCTGAAAACATGGCTCTTCGAGCAGGCCTTCAACTGAGTGTATTCTTGAACGACACTGGAACGAACTAGGACTATGAATTTTGGCTATGACCCCAGGACTTGACGAAGCGGATTTTTAGTATAAGTATATGTTATGTTTGTATTGTCTGGTTTGTATTGTCTTGATCTATTGTACACTGTCCTTTTTTGTTGCTGTTCACCGCCCCGAGTCGCCCTCGGGCTGAGAGGGGCGGTCAATAAATGCAAAAAATAAATAAATAAAAATAAATAAGACAGGGCATGCTAGTCAATCAGGTTTTTATACAGAATCCATACACAATTAGACCAACAATGTAGACATTCTGGACCACTGTCAGCTGAGGACATAGGAAAATTGTTTACAAGTTTCAGCCATTTTCCATATGCAAGATTGCTGTACAGCTGCCTGTGGACATCGGGTTCACCTACCCTGGGCAGTTTACCAGGTTAGCTCAGTTTAAATATGCCCTGAAGCAGTCCCAAATCAAGCATGTTTATGATAAATCTGGGTCAGAGAGCACAGTCACAGTTTTGGAGCGGTATGCACCAATACCACCTCCATGTTGCTGCCACCACTGCTTCTAGCTTGCACAGAGCTTGGTGGTTAGCTAAAAGCAGTGTCAGCAGGGACACGGCTATTCTTCTCCTTTACTTATGTTGATGGTGCCACTGTCCCATTTGTACAGAGGATCAGACTGAATTGGACTCAATCAGCTCTTCAGACAGCTTCAAAATCATGGAATACTACAGATCAGAGGTCCCCAAACTAAGCCCATGGGCTGGATGCAGCCTTCCAAGGTCATTTACCCAGCCTCCACTCTAAACTTTAGACTTAGGGTTGCCCAAAGTCTGAAACAACTTGAAAACACACACACACACAACAACAACAACAACAACAACAACAACAACAGTAACAACAGCAATACTAATTGACCACACTATTTCATCAGACAAAAACAGGCCCACACTTCCCATTGAAATACTGGAAAGTTTGGTTGGTTAAAATTGTACTTCATTTTAAATATTAAGAGTGTTCTGTTATCTTATTTTACAAATAAGATGTGTGCAGTGTGCATAGGAATTTGTTCATTTTTTTCAAACTATAGTCACCACCCCCCCCCCCAACAGTTTAGGGGACTATGAACTAGCCTTCTGCTTAAAAATTTTGAGGACCCCTGCTATAGAGTTTTCATCTCACAAAGAAAAAAATACCCCACAAAATCTTCAACAAAGTCTTTCCTCCCTTTTAATTTTGATTCACAATGATGGAAAATATCTCTAATGGAGATGTCTACATTTCTCCATATGTTCTGTGATGTCTTTTAAACAATATCACATATTCATGCATTTATTTATACGTTTGGGATCCAAACACAATACGAGGCTAAGGTTTTAATTGGGAATGTTCTGCCACAAAAAGAAAGGGGGAAAAAGGGAAAATGGATGATGGCCAGGATTAACTTGGTTGGCAGTTTCAGCTGCTTAGCATGCACAATTTTCTTGGCACACATACTGTAGGGTGCTTAGTTTTGACAGAGCTATTGTGACTGACAAGAGGATTGCTCTGTCTTCTGAAAATGTACAACACAGAACATTCTACCAGTTGAATTATTCATTCAGAGCTTCCGCCAACAAAGAGCAAGTTGCCTTTCAGTTATTTGAGGGGTGTCAGGGGGGGGGGGGAGTTTTTAAAAAACAGGATGATGTCAATGGTGTTTAATGGAGAGAGGTGTGATAATAATAAGCTTGAAAAGCATTGCGAGGGGTAACATCTGCTTAATAAATGCAAAGCTACTTAAAATACATGGGGGGGGGGGGAGAGAGAAAAAAGTCTATAGAAAATAACCCTTATGATTGGAAAGAACTGGAAACAAATGCAGACTTGACATTTAAAATGCTAGAAAATGTTTAATATTTTAAGTTGAATTTTATGCTGATTTCAGATGACACACATCACAACATGACCCCAATAGGAAACTTCAGGGCATAAAAACAAAGGCACTAGAGATGAACTATAACATTTTTGTTCCAACATGGTTCATAGTGTTTACTCTGAGGCCATAAACCAACACAAAATTGTGCATGCTCAAGTTTTACCAATCCATTCCAGGAAAACATTATACACAGAAGTCATTTCCAGTGTTTGAAAACAGGTCTACATAGAGTCAATTCAAATGTCAAGAGAGCATCTATTTATATTCTACAACAAGATTTTAATAGTATTAGTTGAGGCAAAATGAAGAGATCATTTATCACTCTAAGATATGTTTTATACAATAAGACTTTTTTATTTTGTTGTTATAAATATTCAGCAATGGTGCATAGGAGCTGCCTTCTACAGCTAGAGCTTTGAAAGGTTACAATGGTAGGTTAAAATTCTACACATTCTCTAGTCAACATGACCATCATGGTAAGTATGGTCTAAAAAGTAATTTTTCCAAACTGATAATCACTCTAGAGGGTCTCCTAAACCTGTTAAGCATTGCTGGAATTCACTAAGTCAGTTGTGAATGTTCAATCTTTAGTTACACATTTGTCATTGTTTCATATGCACATTCCCTACATAGTCACTACTTTATGGGATATCTCAGGACCCCTGCCTATCAACTTACCAGACAGCAAGTCATGCAATTGACAGAGGTCTATTGGGAAGAAGCTAATTGATGATTCCACTCCTCTTGTATAAGTAATCATCAGCCTGAGGAAATTGTGGTAAAATCCTGCTTCTGTCTTCTGCACCAGAGACTGAGTGTGTGTGAGGCAGTCAGTCAACTACTTTCCAATTGATAGGAAACAGATTCCCATCAACTGCAGCTACTGCTTCCTGGCAAGTAAAAATTGAGGAGGTTGCACTGGGATTCGCTGTTTTGCTATGTAAATATGGCAATTACTTATTCAGAACTACCCAAGTGAATTCAGGATCATATTTTTAGGGCACCCAAATGCTCTGGAGTTCAACCCGGTTTCACTGGCATAAGTATATCTACTAGTAAAAGTATCCAGCTCAGTTTAGGCCCCTGGTTCCCAATTGGGGGGTGGCAGCTAAATAAAACCCCACAATATCTGCTTTGAACTAGAATATATGGCAGTGTGGACTCATAAACCAGTTCAAAGCAGATATTGTGGAATTTTCTGCCTTTATATTATGGGTTATATGGCTGTGTGGAAGGACCTTCAGAAAACCCACAAGCTGAAGTTTTAAATCTAACTTCATTGCCTGTGTCTCTTTATAACAAAATTATACCAAACGTACAATCAAATTGCTGAAAAAAGGCTTCTTCCATGTAAAGAGGGGTTCACTTTTTGAATAACAAGAGGGCAGGGCTCAAGATTGCTTAGGTGAGGCACGGTCCAAAAAAGTTTGGGAACCATGGGTCTAGGCCAAAGAGATGAAATTTTAGAGCAAAATTCAATGGCAGTGTAGCCATGATTTCAAAAGAAGAGCCAGCACATGACCACAACATATTAGATTAAACCCTCAAACTACAGTCTAAAACAGGGTCTCTTTTAAGAGTTTTCTTCATACAAGGACTCTGTACTCCTATTGGAGAAAGAGTGTACCCTTTAGATTGTAAATCTCACAATTACATTAAAAGTATATAGGAATGCAAGAATAGAATACTTGTACATTTTTGTTAAGTTTTTTGAATGTAAATGAAGCTATTCTTTTTTTAAATCCATTTAAAATTAAAATTATAAATGTAATATATAAGTAATTTATGTATTAACCATACAAACTAGGATATTGCACCATTATAAAATCATGAGATGGTTATTTTCTCTTTCTGTAAGAGCGTTTGAATTTATCATAATCCAAATGTATTTTTCCAGATGTGTCCATGTGATATGGGTGTGTGTAATGAAGGACATCTGATTCACAGCTTGAATAACAAATGAAAACAAACTATATTGCTTCAGGAGAGTGAGTCTAATTTTAATAGTGAAGCAGGAAAGGAATATTACTCCTATTTTGCAATATTATGATGAATCATCCAAGCAAGTTATCAGTCAAATGGTAAAAAGAAATAACCCCACATTTCATTGATGAGATTTCTGTAGGTCTTCCAATTCATATTGTACTTGCCTGCTTTTGTTTTCTGCCTTGTGAAATTGCAGACTGCAAAAAATGCTAAGTCCATAAGCAGACAGGGACCATTCATGCATTGTATGTCAACCATGAACTAAATCATATGCTAACCAAAGCAGGAGAGCTAGCATAGTGTAGTGGTGCGAGCATCAGACTACGACTCTGAAGAACATGGTTTGAATACCCGCTTAACCATGGAAATCTACTGGGTGATGTTAAGTAGCCAGAATCTCTGAGCTTTAGAGGAAAGTAAAGGTAACCCCCCTGAATAAATCTTGGCAACAAGACCCCATGATAGGGTCACCTTAGGGTCCCCCAAAGTCATTCATGATTTAAAGCAGCAAACCAAGGCAGACTGCAAAAGTAGAGAGCACTCCGAAGAAGATGTACTTCCATGCACATGTCCTCTGGAAGATGTTCCACATCCCTGCTCTCAAGGGAAATGAATGGTTTCAATGCATAAATGAATACACGATGATGACACAAGTAAATCCATTTCATCAGAAATGAGCTCTCTTTAATTTACTGAAATGGATAATGCCAGGCTGCACAGGTTTGGCAGCAATTTGATAATCCTGTAATTTGGCATGAAACTGATTAGCATCAGCTGGGCTGCTGAGCATCTCCCCTCAGAAGCCTTCTTCAGTGAGCGCCTGAATAAATTTAGCCTACAGCAGTAACATTTGTTGCACAAGCAAGGAGAACCAAGTGATACTGTGGTGTGTTTTAATATTTAGTTTACTACTGGACAACTTGGAGATGACTTCAATTCAAGACATTATTTCTGCAGAAACAGCACTGCTTTATTTATTAATGTGCAAATATCTTTTGCTCCTGGCAAACGGTGCCTAAATTAAATTACAATACAACACGATCATATTACAGGGTGCCACACCAAAAAAGGCCCTCTCCAATGTCCTCCTGCAGAGGAAAGTTGCAATGGGAGGGGGGGGGGATGAAATGCCACTCACTGTATATGGTGCCAAGTCATTTTGGGCTTTAAATGTTGTCACCAGCACTTTCAATTCAGACTAGAAGTGCCTTGCTATTGCATGTAATTCATTTAAACTTGGTGTTACAGAGGGCCCCAAAAATGCAGATGTCCAAACAATGCCTCTGGAAAAGCGAATTAATTTGAAACAAAGCAGGGTTTCTGGGATGGCATCTAGCCACTTTGCCCAGGAGAGCCCAGGTTTGGGGGCCCTTGTGGGAACAAAAACCCATGCTGAAGTGGGCTTTTAAAAACCTACTTCAGTGGGCTTTAGCCCTGTCTGGAAGAGCCCAAAGTTTCTGTATGTTGTTCCAGCCAGCAGTCTGGCTGCTGCATTCTGATGGTACCCAGTCTGCAAGCTCCTGAGGAACTCTCCCATTGGTTTATATAGACATTGAACAGTGCCTAATGTGACACTCTTTAAAACCAGCCTTGCAGATAGGAAAGAAGCCACCACAATACTTACTCACTTAGGCGATCCCTCGTAGTCCGAGGATGATAGTCTTCCAAGTTCGGTGTTCTGGTGGTGGGTCCATAGGTGACTGTGGAGCCCTATTCTTGATCTGCATCTTCTCCCACAGTGAGGGCATCGGTTTCCAGGTGGAAGGTGGTTCCGGTCGGGGTTGACTTGACGCGCCTTCTTCTTGGCATGTTTCTCTTTTTTGCCCTCCATTGTGCCGCTAAATATTCTACAGCACTGCTGGTCACAGCTGATCTCCAACTGGAGTGCCCAAGGGCCAGGACTTCCCAGTTCTCAGTGTCTATGCCAGAGTTTTTAAGGTTGGCTTTGAGCCCGTCTTTAAATCTCTTTTCCTGTCCTCCAACATTCCATTTTCCTTTCTTGCGTTCAGAGTAGAGCAACTGCTTTGGGAGATGGTGGTCGGGCATCCAGACAACGTGTCCGGTCCAGCAGAGTTGATGGTGGAGGACCATTGCTTCAATGCTGGTGGTCTTTATTTATTTATTTACTGTATTTGTATACTGCCTTTCTCAGCCTTTCGGCGACTCAAGGCGGTTTACAGGCAACAAGTAATATACATAATATCAAAATGCACATAAAACATGAAATACAATATAAAACCACAACAGAAATAATAAGCAACAGTCAGGAGACAGGTGTTTCTTAAGTCTCTTCCTCAATCCCCTTCCTCTTCTTAGCTGGCTTGGGGTGGAGGGGGGGGGGGGAGAGGAAGCAGCAGGATTTCCTCCTTCTCCTCCTGAGGTGGCAGGTAGATGTAGTATTGTTGCTGGGGAAAGGGGCTCCCAGCCGATGACCCAGGAGACATGATGGAAAATTGTCTTCCTCGCTGCCTCTCTTCACTCTGGCTTCAGAGTGTCCATTGGTGCTGTGGGGAGGGGCACTTTGCTTCTTCAAGCATGCTGACATTTGTCCGCTTGTCTTCCCAAGAGATTTGCAGGATTTTTCAGAGCGCAGATGGAATCGTTTCAGGAGTTGCATGTGACGTCTGTAGACAGTCTACGTCTCGTAAGCATATAGCAGGGTTGGGAGGACAACAGTTTTATAAACAAACACCTTGGTATCCCTATGGATGTCCCGGTCCTCAAACACTCTGCTTCATACGGAAAAAATGCTGCACACACAGAGCTCAGGCGGTGTTGAGTTTCAGTGTAAATGTTGACTTTTGTGGAGAGGTGGCTGCCAAGGTAGCGGAAATGGTCAACATTTCCTAATGTTACACCATTAAGCTGTATTTCTGGCATTTGAGAGGGATTGGCTGGTGACTGCTGGAAGAGTACTTTGGTTTCCTCAATGTTCAATGACAGGCCGAGCTTCTCGTATGCTTCTGCAAAGGTGTTTAGAGTGGCTTGTAGGTCTTCTTCTGAATGCGCACAGACAACATTGTTATCAGCATAATGGAGTTCTATAATAGATGTTGTTGTAACCTTGGTTTTGGCTTTCAGTCTGCTGAGGTTAAAAGGCTTGTCTGATAGATGATTTCCACTCCAGTGGGAAGCTTCCCATCAACAAGGTAAAGTATCATAGCAATGAAGATGGAAAATAAAATTGGGGCAATAACACATCCCTTTTTGACATCTGATTCCACCTTAAATGGGTCACTTCGGGAGCCATTGCTGTCCAAGACTGTTGCCATCATGTCATCATGGGGGAGCCACAGGATGTTCACAAATTTGTTTGGGCACTCAATTTTTCGGAGCATGGTCCAGAAAGCGCTGCAATTCACTGTGTCAAATGCCTTTCCAAGGTCAATGAATGCCATGTACAGAGGCTGATTTTGTTCCCTGCATTTTTCTTGGAGCTGTCATGCAGTAGGTTCAGTAGGATCAATGGCATTAAAAGCCTCTGAGGGCCCTTTGGAGGCTTTTAAGTAGAAGCTGGTTGGCCATCTGTCAGGGGAACTTCGTACTTTTCCTGCATGCCTGGTAGTTGGATTGAAAGGTACTTCTTGGATTGGATGGCCTATGTGGTCTCTTCCAACTCTATGATTCTATAATTAGTCTTCTGTTATATGTATTTCCTGGAAGCTTATGAGGATCTTAAGGGAAATGAGAAGTTGACCTCCTTATTAGACAAAAGCCATTATTTACAAGTTTAGAAAGTCAGGTGAACAAAATGGTCATCTCTAAGAAATTTTCATTAGATACAAAATGACAGGCATAAGCCAAAAAACTTTCGGTCTCAACAAAAAGAGAGGCTTGTGAGAACCAGACTAATTTCATAGAGATTTTAAGGAAACACAGATTTTAAGGAAACCACTCAAAAGTGAGGATCTCTGCTCTAGAGAGAGGCATCTAGTTCTCTAAAGTGCTGCTAGCCTACAGAACTTTGCTTCCAGTTTCTACTGAAACATCTGGGTCATGTCATCCTTCAAGAAAGAAGAGGACATCTTTAACCCCATTCTGAAGACTCCCCCCCCCCATCTCCACATGTGTTTATACAGGGTACAAAAAGACAGGAGTTGGCATAACTCAATAGACAGGGCATTTACACCAGAAGGTTACATGAGGAATGGAAAAGAAAGAAATGGATTTCTCTTCATAGGTCTCATTGAAACCAACCACATTCAAGTGTTGAGGTTTCACCATCAGGAGCTATGGTGCAGACAAACAATTCTTTTGTTATTCTTTTACTCCAGTACTCATTTGACATTTAGAATGATGGCCCTGGAGCATTTTGTCTATCTCTGTGCTTTATCTCTTCAATCACTCGACTCCTTTTCCCTACCACTGGTTTTTCTCTGCTTCCACTCCATTGCTGTTTCAATCTCTTCCATTCCCCACTCTTACCAAACATCAGAAGTTTCTCCCTCCCTGGGAGTTGCCATATTCAGGTTCCCCAATTCCAGGGAGTTACATAATATGCTTATTATTGAGATTATTTTCTCAGTATGCAAATGTGGGGGATCTCATAGAGTCAGGCCACTCTAACCATTTACCCACCAGTAGCAATATGTTTCATATATCTTTGTGCAGAGAAAATAAAAAAGACAGTTTAATTTACTTGAATACGTTGCATCCAACCTGCTGCCACTTTCCCATTTTATTTTTCCCTCAAACCTCATATATTTTCAACAGCTGCAGGTCATGCAGATATTCAACAGATACAGCTTTTCTTGATGAAGCTTTTCTTAATGGGGATTACTCAAATTTTGTAATGTTGGTTGCAACATCTAAAATTACTCAAATGTGTTTATCATCAGACTCAACCCTAAAACATGTCTGCTCATTTGTCCAATAAATGAATTTGAGTTCCTGGCTCAGAAATTTCTGACATTTTATATGCTAAGTGGCACTCTGAAAAAGGTCTTACAAGTACCTTCAGAACAAAACACTTTAGGCTTTTCAACTAATAAATATACCATCTCTTGAACACATTCAAAAGTACCATTAAAATCATTAACTTCAGGAAAGTGGACTTATGATGCATTGTAGCATGAAATATAAAGTGGCCCTGAAAGAGGACCTCTCATACCCCCATTTTCAAACACAAACACACTTAAATCTCTCTCTCTCCATACTCCCACCGCATGCCAAATTCAAAAAGATGATGACCTGTAACACACATTTATGTTGTTCTAGCATTTGGGTTAAGGGCTGTCACTTTAATCCTTCAACATTGATGTCTTTAGCACTCCCACAAACAATGTAGCCTATAAAGTTTAGATGTAGTATGAATATATAGAAACATAGCTACACTGGATCACATAGTCATCAGCCATAACTTTACTGTGATTAGAAATGCACCAATATTTGTTTGTTTATTTAAAATATTTTATATATAACCCTATATCTAAAGAACTTAGTGTAATATACTGCTCAATCAATTTGTTGTTACTTGCCTTCAAGTAGTTTCTGACTTGTGGTGACCATAATGTGGACTTATGGGATATCCTAAGCAAGATTTGCTCAGGGGAGAGGGGTTGCTACTTCCTCTCCCTGAAGCTGAAAAAGTATGACTGGCCCAAGGTCAGGCAATGGGTTTCTATGACTGAGCAGAACACTGATCTCCAGAATCAGAATTCAGTGCTCAAACCACTATACAATCCTATCGCTGGTGGGACAGAGAAGAATGCACTCTCAAGGATCTCAGTATAGAATATATAGGCATTTATTCTAATACTGAAGTCCTAAGACAATGGAAGATGCCCACTGAGCAAATATTTCCAAGAAAAGCCATAAATTAGGTCTGCCATAAGTCAGAAATGTCTTGAAGGTAAACAATTACAAAGACATTTAAGGCTTCAGACTCCAGCACTTTGAATTCAGTCCAGAAGTATAGAGACAAGGCAACACAATTCCTTTAAAACAGTTGTTGCATGGTTTTTATATGGTGTTCCAAATATCAGTCTATCTGATGCATTTTGTGCTGTCTGCAATTTCAGAGTGGACATCAAGAGCAGCCCTGCTTAAAAGTGCATTGCAATGGTCTAATCAGGATGTTATCAGTGCATGGAGTACTGTGGACAGGCCCGTAGCCAGGATTTCGTTTCGGGGGGGGGGGGGGGGGCTGAATTTTTTTCCGGGGAGGGGGTTCGGGGGGGTGAGTCTGAGTGAAAGAGGGTCTAGCCTAGCAAACCTTTTGTATCATTACCCCAATACCCCCAAGCATATGGGATATATTGAGTATGGTGATCAGATCATGATATGAATAAACATAACAGTTTAAATAATGCACCAATAAGGCCTTTTCACGAACCACCATGAAAATTTCGGGGGGGGGGGGGGGGCTGAAGCCCCCCAAGCCCCCCTCCCCTGGCTACATGCCTGACTGTGGATAGGTTTGTCCTGTCCATGAATGGCTGTGGATGTTGGGCTAGTTACATTTGGCTCCAAGCACTCTAAGAAACATAATCTATCTAGATCACTAGTGACAGAAGTGAATTCAAGAATACTAGCTTCATTGCAGGAAATGCACCCCCATCCAGGGCAGGCAGGCTTATGACCTACCACTTCACAAAGCCTTCATCAAGGGCCCCAGCTACACTTCTATAAAATCCGATTACTGAATGAAGATTAAGTGGATTTGACTGGATTATATAGCAGTGTAAATTTATATAATCTACTTCAAAGCAGTTAATATGCATTCTGAAACTGGATTATATGGCAGTGTAGATCCAGCCTTAGTTGGATTTATTTTCAGTTTATTATCCCACATTTAGCCCATTATAGCATCCATGCACTAGGGATGTGCAATTTGGTTAGTTTTTGGCTTTTGGATTTCAGTGACCCCCCCTCCCCCCAATCTATTTTTTTGGGAGCCTCCAAATTTAGCTGGTGGGAAAAATATTGATTTTTTTGGTCCAGCATCTGAAAGATCTGGGAAGTAGGGCTGGGCGGTTTCGTTTGTTAATTTCGTAATTCGTTATTAATTCGTTATTTTTTTATAACGAAGCGATATTGAACCATTCAGGAGCAACTAAAAAATGAAATGAATTTTTTCAATTCGTTTCGTAATTGTTTCGTAATTGGTTTGAAATCGATTCATAATTGATTCAAAATCATTTCGTTATTATTTCCACATGTCTGGTGCAAGTTTTATAGTCGTTGTTTGTTTTCTCAGTGAAAAAAAAATAAATTATCACACCAACAGTCAACAACAGAGGGAGAGGGAAGCTTCCTGTCCCATTTGGAGGTTTTTTTAGCGTATTGCGCGATCGCGCCCGCCATTAACGAATCGATTCATAATTGTTTCAAAATCGATTTGTAATTGATTCGTAATTTACGAAATTTCGTAAATATCGAAAAAAAATTAAGGAAAATTTTGGAATTAATTTAAAAATCGAAATGCAAAAACCCCCTAAAAACGAATCGAGTTTAGAAACAAATTTTTCCGTGGTTGCCCAGCCCTACTGGGAAGATCTGGGCTATTAATGGCAACAGGAAACTTACGAGGCTTCCCTTTTTGTCATTTATAGGACACCAGATTTAAGAAACCCTGCTTCTGAAATCCTTCCCTTTAATCTCCTTCAGATAGCCCTGGGTAAAAGCATCAGGCTTAAGAAACACCTGCTTCTAGTGTCCTTTCCTTTAATCTCATTCAGCTAGACCTGGGGAGGAACAGACTTCTCCCTGTGGAGACTCAAGGGAGTCAAACTATCTTTTCCCTTCAGTAAACTACCCCAATATTTAAACAAACGCCCACTCCGCCAAATGCCCTTTCATGCCCATAAATGAAATTCTCAAAGGAAAAGATTGGAACTGAGTGCAAAAGCAAGAACCTAGGAGCAGCTAAGGTACAGAGATAGATAAAACACAGAGCATTGGGCAGCTTTCTTCTTCTGATTGGCTCAGAGAGGCAGCAGGGATCACAGCCTCACAGGGGAACTTGCCTCCCTCTCAGCACTCCAGGAGTAGCTGAAATAAACTGAAGACAGTTGCTTTTGGCAGCCACATGGCTGAGAAAAAAAATGGTGGTGGTGTCTGTGCCATTATAGCTGGCTGAAAGAGCCGAAAGAGCCAGAGCTTGTTTTGGTAAACAGATCCCTGCACTGCCCTACCATGCACTGTTCTACCATCTGCATGGCTTCAGCCGACTCTGATGACCATGGGAAAAAGAAGTGAGAGTCATATGGTTAGTTTCTAGCCGCCAAACTCCTAATGACTACCCCTAGTTACTTTATGTTTAAACAGCATGGGAGACAAGATGGAACTCTGTAGTGCAACCTTGCAGACAGTAACACAGAGCCTTCTACTGCCTCCAAAGAAGCAAGCTTGTAGCTTGATGTAAGAGCCCATCTAGACAGGCCTCAAAACTGGGACCTGTCTTGATTTTACCAATCTATTGGCTTAAAGAAAATTTGATGCTATGACCTTAGAGAATTTTTTTATAGAATGATGAACAGATGGCACTTGACTTCAGCAATGCTAGCTAAAATGTATAAGGGAAGAAACAGCAAGTGCTGGAAGTGTAAAGAAGAGGAAGGAAATTTCTTCTATATGTGATGGACTTGTAAAAAAGCAAGAGACTTCTGTGGCAAGGTATAAAAAAAACACTACAAGAATTTTTTTACTCAAAGATGCAATTGGAGCCTGAATTATTTTTTAATTGGGAATGTCAAATAACCAAATAAAATCATTAACTACAAAGTATTGCACTACATGATAATAGCAGCAAGAACACTGTACGCATAGTTCTGGAAGAAGGCAGTTCTCCCAACAAGAAAAGAGTAGATAGCAGAAATGGACATATTAACCACGATTTATTTATTTATCGTGTCATCAGCAACCATTGTATCACAATTCTAACAGAGCAAAACAAACACACAGATTAAAAAGAAAAAGGAAAAAACACACAGATTTTGCAAATTTGGTATTTGGTTAAATGTCCTTTGACCAGTATCTGGCCACTTGGAGTGCCTCTGGTGTTGCCGCAAGAAGGTCCTCCATGGTGCATGTGGCAGGGCTCAGGGTGCATTGCAGCAGGTGGTCTGTGGTTTGTTCTTCTCCACACTCGCATGCCAAGGATTCCACCCTGTAGCCCCATTTCTTAAGATTGGCTCTGCATCTCGTGGTGCCAGAGCGCAGTCTGTTCAGTGCCTTCCAGGTCACCCAGTCTTCTGAGTGCCCAAGGGGGAGTCTCTCATCTGGTATCACCCATGAATTGAGGTGCTGGATTTGGGCCTGCCACTTTTGGACTCTCGCTTGCTGGGGTGTTCCAGCGAGTGTCTCTGTAGATCTAAGATTTAAGTCGTTGACGTGCTGGCTGATACCCAAACAGGGGATGAGATGGAGATGTCTCTGCCTTGGTCCTTTCACTATTGGCTGCTACTTCCCGGCGGATGTCAGGTGGTGCAATACCGGCTAAGCAGTGTAATTTCTCCAGTGGTGTGGGGCGCAGACACCCTGTGATAATGCGGCATGTCTCATTAAGAGCCACATCTACTGTTTTAGTGTGGTGAGATGTGTTCCACACTGGGCATGCATACTCAGCAGCAGAGTAGCATAGCGCAAGGGCAGATGTCTTCACTGTGTCTGGTTGTGATCCCCAGGTTGTGCCAGTCAGCTTTCGTATGATATTGTTTCTAGCGCCTACTTTTTGTTTGATGTTCAGGCAGTGCTTCTTGTAGGTCAGAGCATGGTCCAAAGTGACTCCCAGGTATTTGGGTGTGTTGCAATGCTTCAGTGGGATTCCTTCCCAGGTAATCCTCAGAGCTCGGGATGCTTGTCTGTTCTTAAGGTGAAAGGCACATGTCTGTGTTTTAGATGGATTAGGGATCAGTTGGTTTTCCCTGTAATAGGCAGTAAGAGCACCTAGAGCAGGCATGGGGAACCTTCGGCCCTCCAGGTGTGGTGGACTTCAACTCCCACAATTCCTTGAGGCTCGGCATTTGCCCCAAAGGCTTACCTTGGCCCAAGGAATTGTGGGAGTTGAAGTCCACCACACCTGGAGGGCCAAAGGTTCCTGACCCATGACCTAGAGCTTCGGAGAGCTTCTGTTCAACCATCTCAAAGCCCCCTGCTTGAGCAGTTATGGCACGATCATCAGCATAGATGAAACTCTCTGTCCCTTCTGGCAGTGGCTGGTCATTTGTGTAGATGTTGAACATGGATGGAGCAAGCACGCTCCCCTGAGGCAGGCCGTTCTTCTATTTCCGTCATCTGCTTCTCTGGCCCTGGAACTAAACAAAAAAGCTCCTGTTTTGTAGCAGGTTTCCTATAAGGCGGGTGAGGTGGTAGTCCTTTGTGATATTATACATTTTTCTCATGAGGAGGTGGTGGTTTACAGTATCATAGGCTGCTGACAAGTCTATGAAGACAGCTCCTGTGATCTGCTGCCTTTCAAAGCCATCTTCTATGTGCTGAGTCAGGTTCAGCACTTGCGATGTGCAGCTTTTGCCTTTTCTCAAGCCAGCTTGCTGTGGGATCAGACAGGGGTCTATATTTTCCATAATTCTATGCAAAATAAGTCTCTCCAGAACTTTGTAGAGGTGGCACAACAGGGAGACTGGTCTGTAGCTTTTTGGGTCATTACGGTCTTTGCCTGGCTTCAAGATGGCGATGACTCTTGCTTTCCTCCAGATTTTGGGGATCTGACAGGATGCAATGCAGTTGTTCATCAGCTCCAGCAGCCAGCGACTTGCTTTTGGACCAAAGTTCTTGATTTGTTCTATCCGTAGATCATCCAAGCCAGCTGCTTTGCCATTCTTACATTTGTTGAGAGCCATGTCCAATTCAGTAGATGTAAAGGGTTCATGAAGGTTGTTGTTCTCAATCTCTTGTTGTCTGGCTATTGGTTTCTTTCCTACTTTGTTTGCAAGGTTGGGTTTCCCATTCTTCAAGAGTTGGTGTGCTAACTGATCTGCCTTTATGTTGGCATGGGTATTAGTTTGTGAGGGGTCACTGCTCTGCCGTCTTAGCAACCTACACGCCTTCTAGCTGCTCCTGCCCATGTCGACCTCTGTGATCAGCTTGATCCACTGTTCTTTCTTGGCTTCAGAGATGGAGGACACAATGTTCTGCGCTGCCTGAAGAGTCTGCTCACTAAATGGGTCTTCGTTGTGGAGCCTGTAATAGTTTTCCAACAAGGTAGCTGTTTCAGGAGTAATGCCCTGAAGGTAGTGGGTTCTGCAGCCTCTCGGTATAGAGGCCCGTGAGCAGGTTTTCACTATTTCAATAAAATGTTCGTATTCCTCAGAGATTGGCACGACCGCTGTGATCATGTCATCTAATGTGTCTGAGAATTTAGTCCAATCTGCCTTTGTGAAGTTTTATCTTCATTTAAATCGAACTTCCTGAGGCCTTATTGTTGGGAACAGCTGGCATATTATTGGTCGGTGCTGTGTGTTTGGAATTGGTGGTCCCACTGATTTAGTGCATTGCTGTACGATGCTGTCGCTCACAAATAAGAGGTCCGGGTTATTACCTCGGTGCCATCTCCCGCTGTTGTAGGATGGGGGGAGCTTGCTATCATGGATGAGTGATAGTTTGTGCAGTTCAGACCAGGACAGAACAGCCTCTCCATTTCTGTCCTCTTGGGCATAGCCCCATACATGGCTATGGCTGTTGAAGTCACCAATTACTACCGCCCTTTAGTGCCTGTCAAGGTTCTCGGGGGAGGAGAAGCAGAACTCTTCATTTGGGGGCTTGTACACAGAGGTGATGGTGATGTTATTAAGCTCTACTGTTAGAACCTCGATATTGTTTTCTTCAGTATTGTGGGCACTGCTGACTTGGAGGCCTGGTTTGACAAAGACAGCGCTTCCATACTGCGCATGTGGTCTTTCCGCTACTAGGATCATTCCTGGAACTTTAGGTCGTTTCTGTCGTTCATCCCTGTGTGTTTCTTGGACATACAGCACGTTACATTTCCTATCTCGGCACAGTTCATAGAGCAGTTGTTCTTTGGCAGCTGACATGCCTTCGATGTTGATTGAGATTATTGTCATGGTTGGTCCTGAAAAGGACCGTTGGTTGTTTTGCTTGCTTGTTTGCATGCTGCAAGTCGTCTCTGGTTGCTTCTAGATTGAGAGAATCAGCCGTCTACGAAGACGTTGCCCGGATGTCTTGCAATCCTGCGAGGAGGCTTCTCTCATGTCCCCCATTAATCATCATGGTTCATTAACCATGATGAACAAAGCAAAAACACAAAATAACTTTATTAAGGACTGGGAACTCTTTCTAAACTATGTTTCAAAAAAAAAAAGCAAGCAAGAAAGAAAAGTGTTTACAGAAGGCTTCATTATTTAACCTGTTAGAATCTGTGCAGAGAATTTATAGATAATAAATATCAGGTTAGAAGGAAAAATAGAAAAAACAATGTAATAGGAAAGAAGAACAGAATTAAGTATGAACAACTACAGTCCAAGGGATGGAAAGTCACTAAATTGGGAGGGGTGGGATTAGGGGAGAATATAACCAAATATGAATATTGTATAGATCTTAGGAGTATTGTATTGGTTTATGCATATGCATGTTTCACTGTTGGGAATAATCTGGATTACCTCGAAAATAGAATCATGGCAGTGGGGATTTTACTGGAATAAGCCATTTTAGAGGCATTTGGGGTTAATTCAACTATCATCTTATGTTATCCATAAAGCAGGTGCCATCTTGAAATATACTGCTTTGAAACTCAGTCCATGATTTTGAAACACCCTATACTTTCTTCTCTCCTTCACTCACCATTCATTATATCACCCACTGAATTCAGTGGGACCTAGAACAAGATGTAGGATTCTTCTATATGTAGGTTACAAATATTAATGGATTTTAATATGAACACATTTTGAATTAGAACATGTGTGGTGTAATGGTTTAAGTGTTGGACTACAGCTCTTGAGGTCAGTGTTTGAATCCCAGCTCAGCCATAGAATTAGAAACCCTCTGAGTGCTTTTGGGCAAGTCATACTCTCTCAGGCTCAGAGGAGGGAAAGAAAATTGGCTTCTTCACAAATTTTGTCAAGAAAATCCCATTATAGGTTCATCTTTGGATTGCCATAGTTTATAAATGACTCATTGTTCCACAACAACAATCAACAATTATTTTAATATCCTGCTTATAGGTTGTGCTTTAGGGTTCTTGTTTTTTAAAGAAATGCTAGCAGTGGTTCTCAACCTGTGGGTCCCCAGATGTTTTAGCCTTCAACTCCCAGAAATCCTAACAGCTGGTAAACTGGCTGGGAGTTGTAGGCCAAAACACCTGGGGACCCACAGGTTGAGAACCACTGTGCTAAGGAGAGCAGGCTGATCTCTCCCTCTCTTAGACGTGCACATGCCCCAAACCACTTGGACTAAAAAGTAGCCTCTTGAATTATTTTGGGTAATATTGTTAACATACTTGTACGCAGTCTTTCCTTTAATTTGTAATCTCGCAGCCTTCGGAATTATTACTTATAATTATAATAATCAGAAGTGATCAACAGTATTTCTCTTAAGGATGACACTGTAAACATTTCCAATTATACCCCAGTTAATATGTTTTGCTTGAGTGCAATTATTATTTTGATTTCCTTCCAAGATTTATACAGGCTGTAACCATTTAATTAAGCAAGTTTCCAACTTTATATTGACATGTTTTTCCCCCTTAAGCTTTTCTGTTTCCAAATGACCAGACAATGAAAATTGTTTTCTTCCTTCCTTCCTAAGTCTCATCACCCCTTTTAAAACTGTGGGGAGAAACTGTCCTTACTGTAAGTTGTTCTTACTATAATTGTTGTTCATTAATAGATTTAAATCTCAGTGTGCATGGTGTATGTGTGTGTGCATGTAGATTTATGTCTTTTAAACTAATACCATGTCATCTCTTTAATCATGCTGATGCTGAATAATTCAGCCACTCTCTGGAATTTGCAGGGCCAGGATCTATAGCTCTATCTCTCACTGGTGGGAGTTTATTATTACTGAGTCTGACAGCCAAGAACTCTGGCAGGTTAATTGCTCCAGTCCGACTAGCTGGGAGTTTGCTGTTGATATATAGTGACTAAAGGGAGTGAAGGAGATTGACTGTGTCTGTTACAGCACAAATATCTTCATGCGCCTCAGGTTCCTCTGAAAGATATGAGAAATAAATGTTCGCTGTTCATTTTCTGCCTGCACAATACAAATAGCCTCGGGGCTGAACATAGCAGTGGCAGATATATATATATATATATATATATATATATATATAATCCACAAATTAACATTATTACAAACATTCCTGTTTCAAATGGCTGAAAATCAATTTCAGCACATTTTGCATTTTAATAAGCTGCCAAAGAGATAAATCAACCCCTTTCAAGGGGATGCTTGGCTGGCATTGAGGTTGCTTGATCATCTCCTCTGTTAACAGAGCTGGAATTGTGTCAAACCAATGTTAATTGAAGGTGTGGGATGTCTAAATGCTAGGTAATGAAGTAACCCCGTGCTGGTTATGCTGGACCATTAATCCAGTTTAGACATTCGGTTTGCTATGAATGGCTTCTTCTTTCCCTGCTTTGATAACAAGCAGTGCCGAAAGTTGGAATTAATGAGGTCTTCGGTTTTCAGGGAACTGGCTGATATTTCCTGAAAGTTATAAAGCTCTCTGTCACACATGTAAAGACCCTACTAGCCTCATAATAGCGAGCTGATATTTAATATTCACAGTTCCCTCTGTGTAAAGTGTGAGCAAAGGGGCACATGCTTTTATCCTTTCTCATTGAACCTCCTCATTAATGGTTATCTTTTCAAAAGTCTTGACTGTGTATGATGTAGGATGCATCTACACTGTCAAATTAATGCAGTTTGATACCACATTAACTGCCACAGCCCAATGCTATGGATTCATGGGAGCTGTCATTTGGCAAGGCACCAGCACTATTTGGCAAAGAAGGCAGAATGGCTAGATTATAATTCTGAATGCTAAAGTTGTAATCCACGGGGTGGCTTTGAAAAAGTAATGTTCTCTCAGCCATAGAGGAAGGCAAAGGCAAAGGCAAAGCTCCTCTGAAATAATTTTTCTTGAGTTAGGTTCACCTTAGTGTCACTGTAATTTGGAAATGACTGGAAGGCACACTATAACAACAGAATTTAGGGGCAACTTTTTCATCCCTACCCCAGTAACCGATCTCCAGAAGAAGAAAGGGATCTGCTCATTTGGATGAAGATTTTGCTCTGATCCAGCAAGGCTCTTCTTAAGCTATTATGATTACTAGGTTGTGGGACTCACTGTGGTTTAAGTATTAGTGCAGTCACTTGGCAGAAGATAAGCTGATCTGGGTCTGGTTGAGAGACTATGGAAATGCCAACCTGAATTAGATGACACAAGAAAGGTAAGGTTTTAAAAGACAATAAATAAATAAATAAATAACCATCCAGTAATCTGTTTTTCAAAGGAAAGAACCTTCTTTTCAGTGTTATCTGTCATTCTTTTTTCTTTTAAAACATGGTTAATAGTTGTTTTTAAAACTACAGCACGGCAAGAGATTAAATAATCAATAACTTACATCATGTTTGAAATTCAGCCCCTTTTCATCCTTATTGGTCTCTCCAAGCAGAAAAGAGAGGATGTTTTTTCCCCTGGTGTTATTAAAGGGAATCTTTAGGCTTTGCCCAGCATTGCTGAAAGGCAATCAGTCCCTTTCCATCTGATTATTGTGCTCATTAGCTGCACTTCACTAGTTTGCAGGTCACTGCTATCTTTTGTGGGGGGAAATGGAAGCTAACAAGCATGTTACTTGATGGAGAGAATTTTTCATGAAATACTAACTGTTCAAAACCAGAGGGACTCGGAAAATCTCTTTTTTCAGAAGAAGAAAAGTATTTTGCCCACACTGAGGGCTGATTTACTCAACCCTGAGTACTGGTTTAAAGTTCAGCTGGGTCATTGAAACTATATAGAATAGTTCCAGGACCATATAGGAGAATCTGGATGAGATTCTCCATATCAACATCTAGTTTTATTTATGCCTCATTTATTTGATTCTTTCCCTGCTTATTTTGAATCAGGCTTCTGTGTTATCTGTTATTCAAATTGCAGGAAAAGACATTCCACCTAAATATTAGGAAGAATTTCCTGACAATAAGACCTATTTGTCAGTGGAATATGCTGCCTTAGAGCCTGGTGGAGTCTTCTTCTCCTGAGATTTTCAGGCAGAGGCTGGATGACCATCTTTTAGGATTGCTTTCAGTGCATATTCCTGCACAGCAGAGGGTTAGACTATATGGCCCTTGTGATCTCTTCCAACTTTTTGATTCTATGATTCTAGGAAGAATTAGTTTATGTTGTGTTGTTTTTATTGGCCTTCAAATTAACATTTATGTTATAGTGACCTTATGATTGAGAGACCTTCAACAACCATGTTCTTCAATAGCCAGGTCAGGTCTGTGGCTTTCTTGATTAAGTAACTCCATCTGTAACACAGTCTTTCTCTTTTCCTATTTTGTTCCATTTTTCTAAGCCTTGTGGTCTTTTCCAGTGAGTCATGGTATCTCATGATATATCCAAACACCATAGACTTAGTTTAATCATTTAGCTTCCCGTGAGAGTTCATATGCTTTTAGACACATTTGTTCATCTGCTTTTCAAATGGGATTATTCTCTTCCTAACAGTTTTCTTAACTTTCCAGGTTTCAGAACCATGCATAGAAATAGAAAATATTCTATTAATGACACAGATTATTCTGGTTTTGTTATAGAATGATATATCTTTGCAATTGAGAATTTTCTCTAGTTCCTTCCTAGCTGCCCTTCCAAATCTTAGTCTTCTGATTTTTTGATGAAAGTATCAATTTTGATTAATGACTAAGGCACAAATCCCATCTTGTCACTCCTGATTATTACTTGGATAGGAGACTGCCAATGAATACTACATGATGGAAACTCTGTTTCAGAGGAAGGAACTGTGAAACCACCTCTGAATAATCCTTGCTGAAGAATACCCCATGATTGGGATCACCATAAGGGGGAAATGAGAGAAGACTCCTCACAGGATTGCAAGACATCCGGGCATCCCCTGGGCAACGTCTTCATAGACAGCTGATTCTTTCACTCCAGAAGCGACCAGAAGCGACTTGCAGCATGCAAACAAGCAAGCAAAACAACTAGCGGACTTTTTCAGGATCAACCTTTACAATAATCTCAATCAACATTGAAGGCATGTCAACTGCCAAAGAACAACTGCTCTATGAACTGTGCCAAGATAAGAAATGTGATGTGCTGGGTGTTCAAGAAACACACAGGGATGAGCAACAGAAACGACCAAAAGTTCCAGGAATGCACAGTATGGAAGCGCTGTCTTTGTAAAACCAGGCCTCCAAGTCAGCAGTGCCCACAACACTGAAGAAAACAATATAGAGGTTATAACAGTACAGCTTAATAACATCGCAATCAACTCTGTGTACAAGCCTCCAAATGAAGAGTTGTGTTTCTCCTACCCTGAGAACTTTGATAGGCACCAAAGGGCAGTAGTAATTGGTGACTTTAACAGCCATAGCCATGTATGGGGATATGCTCAAGAGGATAAAAATGGAGAGGCTGTCCTCTCCTGGTCTGAACTGCACAAACTATTACTCATTCATGATAGTAAGCTATCACCATCCTACAACAGCAGGAGATGGCACAGAGGATATAAACCAGACCTCATTTTTTTGTGAGCGACAGCGTTGTACAGCAATGCACTAAATCAGTGGGACCACCAATTCCAAACACACAGCACCGACCAATAGTATGCCAACTGTTTTGAACTACAAGGGCCCAGAAAGTTCGATTTAAAAGAAGATTCAACTTCAGAAAGGCAGATTGGACTAAATTCTCAGACATGTTAGATGACCTGAGGAATACAAGCACTTCATTGAAATAGTGAAAACCTGCTCACGGGCCTCTATACTGAGAGGCTGCAGAACCAACTACCTTCAGGCCATTACTCCTGAAACAGCTGCCTTGTTGGAAAACTATTACAGGCTCAACAATAAAGACCCATTTAGTGAGCAAAACCTTCAGGCAGTTCAGAGCATTGTGTCCTCCATCTCTGAAGCCAAGAAAGAACAGTGGATCAAGCTGATAACAGAAGTCGACATGGGCAAGAGCAGCCAGAAGGCGTGGAGGCTGCTGAGATGGCTGAGAAATGACCCCTCACAAACTAATACCAATGCCAACATAAAGGCAGATCAGATAGCACACCAGCTCTTGAAGAATGGAAACCCAATCTTGCCACCAAAGTAGGAAAGAAACCAATAGCCATACAACCAGAGATTGAGAACAACAAACTTCATGTACCTTTTAGTTCTACTGAATTGGACATGGCTCTCAATAAATGTAAAAATGGCAAAGCAGCTGGCCTTGATGATCTACGGATGGAACAAATCAAACTTTGGTCCAAAAGCAAGATGCTGGCTGCTGGAGCTGATGAACAACTGCACTGCATCCTATCAGATCCCCAAAATTTGGAGGAAAGCAAGAGTCATAGCCATCTTGAAACCAGGTAAAGACCGTAATGATCCAAAAAGCTATAGACCAATCTCCCTGTTGTGCCACCTTTACAAAGTTCTGAAGAGACTTATTTTGCATAGAATTATGGAAAAAAATAGACCCATGTCTGATTCCACAGCAAGCTGGCTTCAGGAAAGGCAAAAGCTGCACATCGCAAGTGTTGAACCTGACTCAACACATAGAAGATGGCTTTGAAAGGCAGCAGATCACAGGAGCTGTCTTCATAGACCTGTCAGCAGCTTATGATACTGTAAACCACCGGCTCCTCCTGAGAAAAATGTATAATATCACAAAGGACTACCACCTCATCCCCCTCATAGGAAACCTGCTACAAAACAGGAGCTTTTTCATTGAGTTCCAGGGCCAGAGAAGCAGATGGTGGAAACAGAAGAACGGCCTGCCCCAGGGGAGCATGCATATTCAACATTTACACAATTGACCAGCCACTGCCAGAAGGGACAAAGAGTTTCATCTATGCAGAT
This sequence comes from Anolis sagrei, assembly GCF_037176765.1. Lineage (NCBI taxonomy): Eukaryota > Metazoa > Chordata > Lepidosauria > Squamata > Anolidae > Anolis > Anolis sagrei. The sequence goes on from NC_090022.1 coordinate 227,162,398, forward strand.
GATTGTGCCATTACCGTTCAAGCAGGGAGCTTTGAGATGGTTGAACAGAAGCTCTCCGAAGCTCTAGGTCTTCTTACTGCCTATTACAGGGGAAACTAGCTGATCCCTAATCCATCTAAAACACAGACATGTGCTTTTCACCTCAAGAACAGACAAGCATCCCGAGCTCTGAGGATTACCTGGGAAGGAATCCCACTGGAGCATTGCAGCACATCCAAATATCTGGGAGTTACTCTGAACCGTGCCCTGACCTATAAGAAGCAAAGCCTGAATATCAAGCAAAAAGTAGGCGCTAGAAATAATATCATACAAAAGCTGACTGGCACAGCCTGGGGATCACAACCAGACACAGTGAAGACGTCTGCCCTTGCGCTATGCTACTCTGCTGCTGAGTATACATGCCCAGTGTGGAACACATCTCACCACACTAAAACAGTAGATGTGGCTCTTAATGAAACATGCCGCATTATCACGGGGTGTCTGTGCCCTACACCACTGGAGAAATTACACTGTTTAGCCGGTATTGCACCACCTGACATCCGCCGAGAAGTAGCAACCATTAGGGAAAGGACCAAGGCAGTGACATCTCCATCTCATCCCCTGTTTGGGTATCAGCCAGCACATCGATGACTTAAATCAAGAAATAGTTTTCTTAGATCTACAGAGACACTCGCTGGAACACCTCAGCAAGCAAAAATCCAAAAGTGGCAGGCTCAAACCCAGAACCTCAACCAATGGCTGCTACCAAATGAGATACTCCCCCCTGGGTACACAGAAAACTGGACGACTTGGAAGGCGCTGAACAGACTGCGTTCTGGCACCACGAGATGCAGAGCCAACCCTAAGAAATGGGGCTACAAAGTGGAATCCACGACATGTGAGTGTGGAGAAGAGCAAACTACAGACCACCTGCTACAATGCAACCTGAGCCCTGCCACATGCACAATGGAAGACCTTCTTGCAGCAACACCAGAGACTCTCCAAGGTGCCAGATACTGGTCAAAGGACATTTAATCAACTACCAAGCTTGCAAACTTTGTGTTTTGTTTGTTTGTTTGTTTGTTTGTTAAAAAATGCAATGCAACTGTTTGGTCTGCCCCTGACACGATAAATAATACCATAAGTTAACAGGTGACTTGAAAGTATATGCACATATGTACATACTAGGTATGTTTTATCAATATTCAACCATAACACTATTTCTTCCACTGTTCCAAGTTTTACTTATTTTCTGTTTATAGTATGGTACCATCTGCATATTGTAAACTGTTGACATTTCTTCTCTCATTTTTATTATTTATATTTATTATTTGTAATAATTTCTAATTTATAATAATTTTTTCATGACTTCCTTCCTCTAAATCTATATTTTTAAATAGTATACAGCCAGCCTCCCACAATCACTGGAATTAGGAGAATATGACCACAGTAAAAGTGGAAAAACTGCAAATTTAAAGATTGCTAATTTTTAGCCTGAGAGAACACCTTTATAATAATCTCTGGGCCCTCCAGCATGAGTCTATTGTCCATCTCTGGCAGAAGTTGACCACATAATTACACTGAAGGACCTAGAGATTCCTAAAAATAACATTTTAATCAAATCTGTAAATAATCCAGTCCACAAAAGTCAAACCGCCAAATATGGAGGGCTAATAGCAGTTTAAAACACATTTAACACATGATTAAATGTCAGAGATAAAAGCACTGCAGACAACATTCGAAACATCCACCTATCACATAATAGAAGTACCAAGGCCTGCCTAAACAAAAGTTTTACATGCCAGCAGAAAGATAGCAGAGTATGGGCTAATTGGACCTTTTTAGATAGGAATGCCACAGCCTGAGACGAGTCAAAAATTTAGTTCTCACCAAATGTGCCTGCAATAGTGGTCAGACCTAAAGAAAGCTGTCCCTTGAACATCTTAACATCCAGGCAGACTAAATTTCAAAGGAGCTATCTAACATGTTGAACCCTATTCCCAAAATAAGTCTAGCACCTCTTCTAAAAGCAGGAAGAAAACTCAGAGCAGTATCACTATATCCCTGATATGGTAGCCATTAGGGCTGGGCGGTTTCGTTCGTTAATTTCGTAATTCGTTATTAATTCATTATTTTTTTTATAACGAAGCGATATTGAACCATTCAGGAGCAACTAAAAATCGAAATGAATTTTTAAAATTTATTTCGTAATTGTTTCGTAATTGTTTCGTAATTGTTTCGAAATTGTTTCGTTATTATTTCGTTATTATTTCCGTATGTCTGGTGCAAGTTTTATGGTTGTTGTTTGTTTTATCAGTGATAAAAAATAAATTATCACACCAACAGTCAACAACAGAGGGAGAGGGAAGCTTCAGAAGTTCCCCCTGTCCCATTTGGAAGTTTTTTTAGCGTATTGCGCAATTGCGTCCGCCATTAACGAATCGATTCATTATTGTTTCGAAATTGTTTTGTAATTTCCGAAATTTCGTAAATATCGAACTTTTTTAAAGAAAAATTTCGGAATTCTTTTAAAAAACGAAACGCAAAACCCCCCTAAAAACGAATCCAGTTTAGAAACAAATTTTTCCGTGGTTGCCCAGCCCTAGTAGCCATATCATAGGATTCCCATTCAAATGGGTGGTGCTACTTGCATCTAACCCAAGACATATAGAGGTGACCTCCCTATTCAGTGTTTGGAACTAAAAGAATGGCAATCTCAAAGAACTGGGAGCAGTGAAAAATTATGGCCCAGAACCATACATTTGTGTCTGCAACAACCTTGGAGGGTGCACTCTACAGGGAACTAGATGGAAATGTATCAATCTTGGTTCTGCTGGATTTCTCTTGTGTAATGTAACAGCCCTGGCCATTACTCTTTGTGGATGTTTTATTGGTTTGAAACTTAGGGGTGCAATGCTGTGGTGTCTATAGTACCATAAGGATGAATTACTTAACTTCTAAGAAGGTACAGTTGGGGGATTACTGCTGAAATCCTTTGCTATTGGCTTCTAGGGTTCCTCTACATTTTTTAATCTGCCAGGCTTCTTAACATCTGCATGAAATCACTAAGAGAGGCCAATAGAGAGCTGAATTTCATATCAATGATGTTCTCTCTTTCTTAGCTGATGCCAAGGAGGCTATGGAAATGTTGAACTGTAGCCAGAAAGCAGTGATTGGAAGTGGGTTAACAAGTTGAAGCTTAGTGCAGACAAACTAGAGGTGGCATTGATTGGATGACACATCTTGGAAAGAAGTGACGACCGGAGTGCCTGTTTAACATCTTTATTAATGACTTAGATGAAGGGCTAGAAGGCAGGATCATCAAGTTTGCAGATGACACCAAATTGGGAGGGATAGCCAATACTCCAGAGGACAGGAGCAGGATTCAAAACGATCTTGACAAATTAGAGAGATGGGCCAAAACTAACAAAATAAAGTTCAACCGTGACAAATGCAAGATACTCCACTTAGGCAGAAAAAACGAAATGCAAAGATACAAAATGGGGGAAGCCTGGCTTGAAAGCAGTACGTGTGAAAAAGATCTTGGAGTCCTTGTGGACAACAAGTTAAACATGAGCCAACAATGTGATGTGGCGGCAAAAAAAAATAAAATGGGATTTTGGCCTGCATCAATTGGAGCATAGTGTCTTGATCTAGGGAAGTAATGCTACCCCTCTATTCTGCTTTGGTTAGACCACACCTGGAATATTGTGTCCAATTCTGGGCACCAGAATTCAAGAGAGATATTGACAAGCTGGAATGTGTCCAGAGGACGGCGACTAAAATGATCAAGGGTCTGGAGAACAAACCCTATGAGGAGCGGCTTAAGGAGCTGGGCATGTTTATCCTGAAGAAGAGAAGGCTGAGATGAGACATGATAGCTATGTATAAATATGTGAGAGGAAGCCACAGGGAGGAGGGAGTAAGCTTGTTTTCTGCTTCCCTGGAGACTAGGATGTGGAACAATGGCTTCAAACTACAAGAAAGGAGATTCCATCTGAACATCATCATCATCATCATCACTTTATTTCTTAATTAGTTGCTCTCCACCAAGGTGCTCCGAGCAACTTACAATTTAAAACAGTTTATACACAATATAAAACATTCAATATAAAAACATTCAACATAAAACATTCAACATAAAAACATTCAGCAGTGACTATGGCAAAATTTGATCTGGTTACTTAAATGCACAGCCAAACAGCCACGTCTTGAGCGCCTTTGCAAAAGGTTGCAACTCCGACCTTGCTCTAATATATGGAGGCAATGAGTTCCACAGAATTGGAGCATAGATTGAAAAAGCTCTACGCCTTGTAGCTTCCAAATGTGCCTCCCTAGGACCCGGTATGTAGAGGAGATTTTCCTGGGTGGATCGAGGTGACCACTGATGGGGAAAAGGAATGAGGCGGTCCCTAAGATATAAAGGTCCTTGGCCATTTTGAGCTCTAAATGTCAGGATCAGTATCAGATCCGATGTTCTATTGGTAGCCAATGCAGTTGTTGCAGAATCGATGTAATATGGAATCTTATAGATGATCCCGCTAGCAGCCTGGCTGCCGCATTTTGGACCATCTGAATCTTCTGAGTCGTTGACTTCGGAAGGCCAGCATATAAGGCATTGCAATAGTCCAACCTCGTGGTGACTGTTGCGTGTATTACTGTTGCCAATGCTTCTACCGAAAGGTAGGATGCCAATTTCCTTGCCTGGCAAAGATGAAAAAAGGCCTGCTTACTTATGGCAGTGATCTGGGCCTCCATGAGTAAGAACTTCCTGACTGTGAGAGCTGTTCAGCAGTGGAACTCTCTGCTCCAGAGTGTGGTGGAGACTCCTTCTTTGGAAGCTTTTAAACAGAGGCTGGATGGCCATCTGTCAGGGGTGATTTGAATGCAATATTCCTGCTTCTTGGCAGGGGGTTGAATTGGCTGGCCCATGAGGTCTCTTCCAACATTTTGATTTTATGATTCTATAATTAATTTAAGACAGTGCATGCAACATTTTATGGTTGAAGTTGCATTTTAAATAAAGAATAGTCACCTGTTTCTATATCCACTTAAGGTAGCGGCATGACTGATAAGAGTTGAGAAATAGTATCTTCTTGTTGACCATGTCACCACTGAAATCTTCTTTGCTGTCCTTCTATTTAAATGTTTACATACTTCCTTCTGATTTAATTGGAGTGGTATTTTTATTTCATGTATTTTTATCTAGCTTTGTGGTTTTCAATTGTTGTAAACTACCCTGGGTGGTGTGTGGGCACCAAAAGGATAGAGTAGAAATCTCTGGAGAAATAAACTAAACAAATTTCTGATTTACAAGCTTTCAAAAACATTTATGAATTTTTTTAAAAAAATCAAACCTGTATAAAATGTGTCATGTCCTAGCTTCTTGGCTATTTCCAATCAGACCAATTTTAGGAATCATCTGGAAAAATAGGACAAAGAAAGATGTTTAATCATTGTGGGGGATGAGGAAGTTTTCAAAATGTTGCTTTCCCATTATCCTCTCTTTCGTATGTGTATTTTTAATACTGCACAAGCTATATTAATAAACTGGGCACAAGTGTATTAATTCCATATACATAAATGAGCACATAGGAATTTTACTGCTCCACTTCTTAAAACATCAGTTAAGAGTTATATGGGATTAGCTCACAAAATTGCTTTGAAAACAACTGCTTTAGACTTCAACAGTTGGCACTTGCAGAAATTCAAAAGACTGGAAAAAATCTTTTTGAAAAGAGGGAGGGGGTTGCCAAAAAGGAAACATAATAAGTTGCAAAGAAACCCACTTGTAAAGATCCCCCAAATTGGTAACCACTTGAACTTTCTTGGTCTCAGTTCAAAACCAACATGCTACAGAGATGAAAAACATATGCTGCTAAGTGGTTCTAAGCTGGGTATGTAATTGAATAACACTACATGTTCCACTTATTGAAGTTCCTTCAGATTTACTTCTGGAACTAGCTTGCAGTTGATGTCAGTGCAGTGTGGCATAGATATTACTTATAAGGGATTCTTCTACTTGGCAGTAATCTTGCATGCTCTCTTTAGACCCCCAGGTTCATCTCACTGTTTTAACCTTTAACATCTTTGTGCTAGTCAGGCTGTATTATACCAAATCCTTACATCATGTCTCAAGAAGGAAGTGTTCCCAAAATTATGGCAGGTAGTATTTTTTCCCCACATGATTGCTATAGTCCAGGGGTCCTCAAGCATTTTAAGCAAAAGGGCCAATTCATGGTTCTCAGACTTTTTTTTGCGCGGGGGGGGGGGGGGGGTGACAATGACTGGTGGGCTATAGTTTGAAAAAAACTCCAATACACACTTGACATAATCTATTCTAATGCGTAATAATGATAATGAAATAAAAATACAATATTGAATATTAAAAACAATTTTAACTAGCATAAACTTGCCAGTATTTCAATGGAAAGTTTGGGTCTGTTTTGTCTGAAAGGATAGTGTTAGTCAAGTCAATTAGGATTGTTATTGCTGTGTGCTTTCAAGTCATTTCAGCCTTAGGGCAACCTTAAGTCTAAAGTTTAGGGTGGGGGCTGGATAAATGATCTTGGATGCCTACATCTTTCCCACGAGCCTTAGTTTGGGGGCCTCTGCTATAGTCCTTTTGATGACAACAAATGGAGGGAGGGGCTATACAAATATAAACAGAGAAACAAAGAATAAAACAAAATTTTCAATATCAAATATTATTTCAACGGAAGACATTTTAAAAAGATGCTAATAAAATACAATGATATAAACTTGTTATTATGAAGAGCAATAAACGCCTTGGAGGAGATAGGGTTTGTTTCTTTTTTAAAAAAGGAAAAAAGTGCTTGTTATAATAATAAACTCTGCTATTCTTGTCCAAGGAATGCTGGGAGAAAGATGAGGAAAGAAGTGGAAACAAATTGCTTTAAGTTGAAATCCAAAGAGCATAGAGATGTTCTTTCAAAATAACCAAAATAGTACTGAGAGTGCTTTTTGTTACTGAAATTGAGGAGAGAGGGGGTATTTTGTAGAAGATCTTGTCCACCACAATGAATATAAAAAGGGTTAATGTCATCTTCTGATTTTTGTTCATTAGATGAACAGCTCTGATGTTTTCAAATGCAACAAGCTTCCATGCGTGCCCTAATACAGGGTTTCTCAAACGGTGCTCCTTCAGGTGTTTTGAACTTCAGCCCCCAGAAATCCCATCCAGCTTACCAGCTAGTTAGGAATTATGAGAGCTGAAGTCCAAAACATCTGAAGGAACACAGTTTGAGAAATTCTCCTCTATTGTATATATTCCCAACTTCTTAAAGCAGAGAACAAAGGTAAGGTGAGGGATATTTGTTTCATCAATGTTTTACTTTTTCACCCAATATTGCACATGGTGGTTAACAGCAGTACCACAAACAGAATCATACTGCACTACTAAACTTGAGGTGCTTAAATGGAATCAGAGATTCCTATTTCTTAAAAAATAGATCTGTTTATTGATTAGTCCACTGACCATATCAACAAAAAAAAGAGAAAAACAAAAAAACACAGACAAATAGCCACTAATCACTATGCTAAAACTCCTATAATAGTAAACTAAAATAAATTAAAACATGATAAAACTTGATTTAATAATGTTTGGTAAAATGGGATTAAATTACAAAATGAAAGAGGGAGAGTAGTGATGAGTGTAAAAGAATTAGTTAACAAATTTAGATAAGTTCATCACCATGACAAGGGACCGAATTTTGTGAGATAAAGGGCTCTCAGGTGAGCAGTGGAAGAAATGTAGATTCTCTACTGAAAGAAAATAAGTTTGAAAATTGGGTCCCAGATGGTTGTTCTGACCAAAAGTAGTTGTGAATATTGAGATCTCACCTTGGCATATAAACAATAATCAAACAAAATATGCACAAGGTCCTCTATGGCTGGTGCACCACAGATGCATGTTCTTTTATGGTAAGGTGTTTTATGGTAAGGTCTTATCATAGAATTAAGTTGCTTGAATCTAGCCCTGGTAAATAAATGCTATTCTTTGTCCCTGTGTGAGGTTCATCCTAAGTTGTTTTTGTGTGCCAAATGTTTTTTTTTCTTTTTGGTAAGTGTAGATTTAGTTGTTGGAGCTCTTATATCAAGTCATTCTTTAGTCTTGGGATGACCAATGAAAATATTCTCTGAGTGATAGTTGCCAGTGGGATCCTGGCTGGTTGAAGTAACTAAACATCCCCACAGGACCTAAGTGTAAAGAGTGGATTATAATCGAGAATGTGATCCTGCAGGTTATCTGGACCCAAACTATGTAGGGATTTAAAAGTAATAACCAATGCTTTCTACTTTGTCTGAAAGCTAGTAGCCAGTGGAATAATTTCAGTGTTGGTGTGATATTCTCATTCCCAAAAGTTCCTGTAACCAATCTGGCTATCATGCTTTCAACTAACTGGAGTTTCCAAACTTGATACAGAGGCATCCCAATGTACAGCACAATGTGCAGAAGTCCAACCTTGAGTGACCAACTCCTCAAAGGTGTGGCTTCATTCAGTGAAGGAGGGCAGATATAGTATGCTACCTGTGATAAATCAATGAACTAAAACATTATTTTACAAACTTTGATTTTTTTTAAATTAGCATTTTATCATGCAACTTCATATATGTGCCCTTCTTGGCATAACAACCTTATTTTCTTGCAATACAGACTAAAAGTTAATGGAGAGATTTCTGTACCAAAAAGGTTCGTTACTATGCCCTTTCGGAAGACAAACGTCCAGTATTAAAACATAAGCTACAGCTTTTTCACAAACAGGTTACTTTGTCAGCTTTCACTTGTCTCCACAATCAATTTCTTTTACAGGATCTAATAGCCATTTTGTCTAAACACTTTTTCTACCAAGCATTTGGCCCATTTTCTGCTCAGTGATATATTTCTATAAAGAGTGAAAACATTATTGCATGTGATAGCTCAAAGTATTCTTGTTAATAATACATTCAGTGTTGCACTTCTAATACACTCAGAGTTAATGTGTGTTGACTTGCAGTTTCTGCATTTGTATCTGTGTAATCTTTGTTTTGGTGTGTAAATTCAGGAGGATTATAATTTTCACTCAGAACCTTCAATCAACTATGGCATCTCTTGGCTTTTGGTGTACTTGTTTCTCTTGTCAAGCAACTATTTATCAAAGCATGGATCCCATGTAAATTTTTGTGCTGCAATATTTAAATTCCACTATATATTACCCATGCCTTTAATCATGCCTTAAATAATTCCCCCTCCCACTCCTGATGCATCATTTTCAAGCATTAGGAGAACTTTCTGGATGGGTCTGCACTGCCTTTGTTTAACCCGGGATGGCATCTAGTCACTCACTAAGGGAAAGCCTGGGCTTGTGGGAGGGGGTGGGAATTCAAACTCAGGAGGAAGTGGGTTATTTAAACCCACTTCTTCCTGGGTTTTAGGTAAGTGTAAAAGGACCCTAAATAGTCCAGTCTCCAGCTGTCATCCACTTTTCAGCTGAATTTAAAATGGCCAGATTTTACCCCCTCACCCCAGCTTTCCCCCTTTGGCCATGGTTTATCTCAGCTGTTGCAAAGCGAGTTCAAAGTGTAAAAGTAATTTGGGCTCACTTTAGGATGAATCTACACTTTAGAATTAATGCAGTCTGACCCAATAATGCAGTGGCCCTATACTATGGAATTATGGGAGTTGTAGATTGGTAAGGCATCAGCACTCTTTTGGAGAGAAGGCTAAAGACATTTTAAAACTATTATTCCCAGGATTCCATAGGACTGAGCCATAGCAGTTATAATGATGTCAAACTTGATTCATTCTACAGTGTAGATGCAGTCTTACTTTGCAAGCAAAAGAGGAGAGGAGGAAGTGAAATATTTTAAGTGTGACCTAGGGGATGCTGCACTGTTTTAAAGGATTTTAGTTGATTGGTTTGCAGGTTTTTGCATGGATCAGTTTTAAAAAACAGTCTTTGGCTGGTTCGGATGATTCAGCTTATTCGGATGTCTGTAATGGCAAGGGCTCTGCCACCATCTTTTTGTTTGCTTGTTTATTTGTTTGAAACAGACCAAGCAGCTGCTAATCGCAGCTACTTTTGGTTTCTATTCAGGAACACATGCTTCTGGTTGCTTCTGAGGCGAGAGAATCAGCCGTCTATGAAGACATTGCCCAGGGGACGCCCAGATGTCTTTCAATCCTGCGAGGAGGCTTCTCTCATGTCCCCCAATCCGTGGGTGATACCAGATGAGAGACTCCCTCCTGGGCACACAGAAGACTGGGCGACTTGGAAGGTGCTGAACAGACTGCGCTCTGGCACCACGAGATGCAGAGCCAATCTTAAGAAATGGGGCTACAAAGTGGAATCCACGACATGCAAGTGTGGAGAAGAGGAAACCACAGACCACCTGTTGCAATGCAACCTGATCCCTGCTACGTGCACAATGGAGGACCTTCTTGCGGCAACACTAGAGGCACTCCTTTGATACCAGTCAAAGGACATTTAATCAACTACCAAGTTTGCAAAAATTGTGTTTTTTTTATCTGTTTGTTTGTTTTGTTCTGTTAGAAATGTAATACAATGGTATGGTTGCTGATGACACGATAAATATAGGAACACATGGAGCGCGGAGAGGCTGCCGCATGCTCCCATGGGGTTTCCCTGTGAACCCTGCCTGTTGAGCCAATCAGAATAGAGGAAAGCTGTGTTATGTCTTATATAGACCCAAGCTGGGTCTATATAAATGGGCGAGTGCCTCCATTTCTCAGGTGGGTCCTGATTCTAGAGAGAGACAGAGTGTTTTAAAAATATTAGGGTGGCTCTGTGTCTTGACTCACCTTCTTTAGGTTCTCTCCTCTCCTTGTATATTTTTTCTCTTTCCTCCCTTTCTTCAGAAAATATTATTAATATGAATTCCAGCAAACAGCAAAGCCTCAGCCTCAGAAAAACCACTGCCTATTACCAGTACCTACCTACCTAAGTACCTCAACAACAATACCTAATTTCTTTCCTTTGCAGTCTCATCAAGTCCTCTCTGTTTAATTTAATCAAAATATTTTTTCATTGCTCTTCATTTCTTGTATTTATTACATTTAATTTTTTTGGCTGGTGCTTAAAAATAATATTAGCCTTGGCTTTTGTTGAAACTTTGCCTACAGAACCCATCTTCTCTCCTCTATCTCCAACCTCCATCAGGAAATATACTTTCAAAAGATTATTATTAACAAGAATTGTACCAACAAACAGCAAAGCCTCATTCTCAGAAAATCCACTACCATTACCTACCTACCTAAGGACCTACTACAAATACCAAATATTTTTCCTTTGCAAATCTCATCAAGTTCTCTCTGTTGCTTGATTTAATAAAAACATATCTCTCTTGGCTCTGACCTGAAGCCATCCTTCTCCCCTTGTCACTGAGCCTCCCCATTGCCCCCTTTGGGGCCACCACCACCTTGCCTTTCTGAATCAGTGAAGCTGATGACCTGCTCTGAATCACTGTAAGATGTAACATAAGAATAGTGCTCCAAAACCATTTTTTTTACCCAAATATGGCTAGATTTCCCACAATATATATTTTTCCAGTGGATCATACTGGAGTGTTTTTCTACTAAAGAGGCATGCTGTGGAGTGTTTTTCTAATAAGGAGGCTTGCTTGTGGATGGTGGTATTTTCCAGTATATTGTGAGAACAAGAAATGCAAAAGCTTTGGAAGAAGTTGCTGTTGATTTTTTATTAGTAAAAGAGTATAATAGTGGGCTGTGTGATGTGGAACTCTGCATCTTTGACAGTTTGGCACTTTACAGGAAGGAATGGTGCCCTGCTGCTGGTCCTGGAGCATACCTTTTGGGTATTTTTAAAAGAAGATTTTATTTCTAGAAAGTTAAGAATTTGCTAAAAGTCACGGGATGACCCAACATTATGAAACTTTGGGGACTAACAGTGGTGGATGTGTCCTCCAAGTGTGGCTATTTTCATTCTGATAACCCTAAAAATTATGGGAAGGGGAATCTGGGAAGCACACCCCCCCCCCCATTGTTGCCAATAGCCAGATTTTCCCACATTTTTCGGGCATGGGCCCAAAAACTGTTTTCAGACACCAGCTGTTTTTGGGAGGCTTGCAAAAACAGATCTGTGGATTTGCTGAAATTCAGATACCAAAAATGGATCATGGCTCAGCCCAAATTGCACAACCCTAGTGATTTATGGTGTGGATTTTAACTGCTCTGTTTATTTATATGTTGAACCATATTGCATCTAAATCGAGAGAAAATGGAACAACAAGAACAACAACAATAATTATAACTGCACAGACTGACTGCAAACAAATATGGTGAACCACTTTCATCTTTGTGTCATTAAAACAACAACACCTACAATACCCTTCCTAGTAGGTTCACACAAAATCATATTACTTAGATGTTATTCCTCGTTAACAACTTTTGCCACTTTGACCTCACACTGATGTTGCTTGGCCATAAGTGTCCTAGTTTTCATCTGTAAAATGTTGGTGGGTATGGAGGAATAAATAAAATCACCTTATAAGGCAATATTTTAACACTAGGGCTGTGACTTGGATATTATTTCTCTCCTTTCCATCTGATTCTAAGGAAGCCGTCTCTATACTAAACCACTGTCTGCAGTCAATGATAGAATGCATGGACGTAAACAAGTTGAAAGTTACTCCTGATGAGAAAGAGGCACTCCCAGTCAATCATAAGGGAGAATAAAGGTTCAGCAGGTCCTACATACCTTGATATATCAGGTTCTCAGTTTGGGTGTGCTCTTGGACTTAAAACTGACCCTGGATGTCCAGGATATGGTGGTGGCCAGGAGCGTGTTGATAGTTAAAATTAGTGTGCCAGCCATGAGTGTTCCATGAAAAGTCAGATTGAGCTACATGCCTTGATTACATCTCATTGGGTTACTGCAATGTTTTTTACATGAGGCTGCTTTTGGAAACTGGAAATGTTAATGGGTCCAAAATGCTGCATCCAGGCTGTTGAAACAACTTCATGGGATGTCGGTTTGTTTCTGGATACAATTCAAAGTGTTGGCTTTAAATTAAAAATATTGGTTTTGAATTTTAAAGCTCTTTGTGGCTTGGGTCTGCACTTTAAGATCTACAGGAGAGGGCTTTCACTGGGCCCCAACAGTGAAGTTCTGGAAGTCACTTTGGATCCCATCCTGGCAGAAAGATTGAGTACAAATTCACCATAAATAACTAAACATCGTCAATCATTCATAATAGAATCTGTGTAGGTGAAGTAGAAAATACACATTCCCTTATAACTCAATACAAGTACAAAAAAGATGCTTAACTGCCTGTTTTCTTCCAGGGACTGGGCTGAGGTTTACAAAACACATGTTGTGATCAAATGTGTGAAGATTATTGCACTTTTAGAAGCACTGCAGTGTGTTTGAGTCTCTCTCCAATTCAATAACTGCAAGTAAAAGCGAAGATGAACCTTTTGAGTCGTTAGTAATAGACCTTCAAGTACACTTCAAAAGTGTTTTCTTATACATGAAGATTCTGTAGAGCACTGTTATTTAATCTTGAAAACGGGAGAGCTGCTCTGTCATTGAATAGAGACTTATATACACATATACTCACACACACATCACAAAGGGCCACTTTGCATTGAGGTGTGATAATTGTAACATCAGGTCACTATTGTTGAACAGCTCAGTCTTCTATATGAGGTAGCAATGAAAGTATGGTGGTATCCATTCTTAACCTGAGAAGACATGGGTTTCTTTTTCAAGATGAGGCAAATTGTCTGCTTGGTTTTCATTTTTACAAAAAAGCTGCTTCAAAGGGGAGGGGGAGAACCTACAAATGTTTAAAGTACTGAATATATAAATGCATGAAAGATATATAAAATAAACTCTTAGTGTATTTGACAACTGTTTGGTCTATCTTCTGAAACTGGAGAAAGAAATAAGGTAATAGGTAATATGGTATTGCCAATGAAAATTATAGGTCTCTGTCTAATTCTCTCCTCACACAATATGGAGATACTGGATTATTTATTCATTCATTATTCATTCATGTATTATTTATTCATTCATTCATTATTATGGGGGACTCCAATTATCCTGATATCTGCTGGGAGACTAACTACTAAGCATAGCAGATGTGACTTGAAGATAATTTCCTATTTCAAAAACTATGAGAAAGAACAAGGACATGATCCTAATCAATAGAGAGGAGTTGATCACCGGAATCAAATCAGTTTGTATTTTAGGGAGATATGATCCCTAAAAATTCAAGAATTCGTGACTGTGGGACAGTGAAAAGAAAAGTGTGGTCAAATGCAAGTCTTGGAGTTCAGGAAAGCAATTTTTTCAAGTTTGGGGAACATCTGGATGAAAATCCATGGCTTAAGATGCTAAAAGGAAAAGACACCAAGGAAGAGTGAGAGTTCTTGAAGAAGTAGTTTTTTAAAAAAATCACAAACAAGGGGAACAGAAGAGGAAAAATAGGACATATATGTAAAACCTAATGTGGCTGCACAGCAACCTCAAAGAGAAAATGAAAAGGGGTATGTATAAAGAATGGGAGGAAGGATGAATTGCCAAATAGTACAGATGTGTAATGCAAGGTTTCAAGAATCATATAAAGCAAGGTAGAGCTCAGACTGAGCTAAGATTGGCCAGGTATGCAAGGAGCAACAAAAAGCACATTCCACCCACCCACCTTGGATACAGTCATGATAAGAGAATGACCATGAAGGCAAGGAGGCTGCTGTTCAATAAGGATAGTAACAGATCACAACAAAAATGCAGAAGAGTTCAATACCTAGTTGCTTCTGTTTTCTCCCAAAAAGAGAACTGTATGCTGCTCTTCAGCAGCAGAGACTGCCATAAACCATCCTCTGGACTTGGAAGAGTCCAAGGAGGAGGCAAATTGCTAGGAATTTACAGCCTCCTAATCATGGTGGTTTTCCTGACTCCAAGGAGCTGGGGACAGAGATGGGGGTGGTCTCCACAGAAGAAAGTAGAAGATGCTGATGATATTACCATTATTTGCAGAGTGATGAAGGGACAAAAAGAGATAGCATCAATCCCAGTGGCTATTAAGTAGGCAATTTTTTAAAATATCATTTTTGGATAAAATATAAAAATGGTGAGGAGTACAAGAATAGATATAGAGTAGGAACTTTTAGAAAACATAGTATTGGCTTCTTCCATTGTTGTCTAATATAAAAAGAATTTATAGAAATGTTAAAAAAGGAGAAAAAAAAAGAAAACAAATCTTATTTAGTCTAAAACAAAATACGGGAAAAATGTGTATAGAGTATGTAGAAACATAGAAGATAGGAAAGTTAAGAAACAGAAAACATAAAGCCCCATCTAACACTTCCTGCCTTCTTCACAGTCAAAATATTTATCTTTTTTTGTCTTGTGTCTTCTTATTTCTGGTAGATTAACTTTTCTGGATTCCTTAGATATCTTTAAGGATCCTGCTATTCTTGTCACTAACTCCCCCTTTTTCCTGTTCTTGTTATTCTTGCATTCCTGTAATAGTGATGATATCTTATTATTATATAAAACACAATGCCCTTATTTTATTTTCTTCTTTTTTAAAGGCAATAAAAGGATGCCACTCTTCTTCAAATTTGGAGGTTCTGGTGATTGTAAAAGCATAATCAATTTGTTCATCTCTTCCAGATCCATCATTTTTGTAATCCATAAATCCATAAATTTTTGTAATCCATAAATTTCTTCTTGTTTCCAGTAATAGACATAGGCAATCCTTGCTGCCATCAACATATATAGAAAAAGTTTCAATAATTTATTTGGCAATATTGCATTTTTAAATCCCACAAGACATGCTCTTGGTTCTAGTAGTATCGTAATTTTAAGATATTTTCAATGTTCTTGTGTATTGTAATCCAGATTATTTTGTCTTTAGGGCATGTCCACCACATATGGTAAATTTTCCTTCTTTTTTCTGACATTTCCAGCAAACATAAATATATATATTTGATCCATCTTTGCTAGGAGATGTTGATTAATTAGGTACATGATGCCTTAAAACAGCTGCCAATAAATCTCCCAGAAGCTGGTAATGTTGTTGCTTTCAACCATGATATCTTGGTGACTGGGAGTACTTTTCAGCAATTATAATGAATGGATTGTCTGGCATTTCTCAGATATTCTCTAAGGTTCCTAGGGGATGATGTCATCATTATGCATCTAGGCATAGTTAGATGCTTCTTCAACATTCCCCTATCTTTACTGGCAACTG
Source organism: Anolis sagrei (assembly GCF_037176765.1). Taxonomy (NCBI): domain Eukaryota; kingdom Metazoa; phylum Chordata; class Lepidosauria; order Squamata; family Anolidae; genus Anolis; species Anolis sagrei. Next base: position 227,178,616 of record NC_090022.1, read on the forward strand.
TATGGGGAGAAACCAGGAAACCTGGCATAATTCCACCTGTGAAATATTTATACCATGTCTCCATAATGTAGTTTCTCACCCTGAAAACGTTGAGGAACATTGGAATAAACATCAAGATTGGTTTGATGAAATTGATAAGGGGATCCAACAGGTAATTGATAAGAAGAGGAAAGTCTTCCAAGTATGGCAGAGAGACAGCAGCTGAGCTTCAAAGAAAAAGATCTACTGTAGTGCAAAAGCTGAGGTTCAAAGAAGGATCAGAGAACTCAAAAATATCTAGTGGGGAAAAAGAAATCCAAAACTTTGCAGATGTCCATGATGTTCAGGGATGTTTTAAAGCTACAAAGGTCATCTATGGACCAAGAAATCATTGCATACACCCCCAGTGCTCATCAGATGGAACCAAACTTCTGAAGGACAAAAAATCAATTGCACTACATTGGAAAGAACACTACCATAAACTCCCTTAACTGCAGTTCCAATGTAGCTGGAAGGGTTCTCTCACAAATATTGCAACAACAAATCAGGGATTAGCTTGCAGCACTGCTTAGTTTGGAGAAAGTCAACAATGCCATCAGCCAAAAAAAAAAAAACCAAAAAAGCCAGCAGACCTGATGGGAACCCTGCCAAAGACTTTAAAGAGGACCTGAGCTGACACAAGAACTCCACCAGCTCATTAAAAAGTGTGGGTGACCGAGAAAACCCCAGCAGACTTCAAGGATACCATCCTCATCACCCTTTTCAAAAAGAGGGAAAGAACAGGCTATGGAAACTATCAAGGTATCTACCTTCTAATCTCAATTTTTTTCCACTTTCCCCTCTTTCTCCACTTGGTCAAATGTTTATATTCTGAAGTACAGCTTACATAGGAAATATGAAACAGTATTAGATAAAGAATGAATGAGCAACAGCCTTTACCAGACTTTCAGACCAACAGCTTGTATACCATGCACATAGGCTGGAAGAACAGAATAACAGAAATACTGAGTCTAATCTTAGAGATTCCTTCATGTCTAAATGCTGTACCAACAGTACACTGAATTGTGTACTGTGTAGGGGATGTTAGCATGTGTAATCAACTATATATGTCTTTAGTTATAAGCCATAGAGTACTGTGGTGATCATTCAATCTCCCCAGCAACTGGGAAGATTGATAGAGGAAGAGGCTTTCCCTTGAGTATTCAAGTCTCAAGCTAGTTAAGTTTTGAAAACAAAGTAATAATAGACATGCTCACTGTTTCATTCAAGAACAGAATTAGGCACGAATAATGTGATTCTGGCAACAATGTAGCTGCTACATCTTGCATTACATTATGAACATGATTTTTGTTCCTGGGTTATAAATGTTATTTCCTAATTGAGTCTTTAACAAAAAAAAAACATGGAGAATTTCTATTAAACTACAAAAACTTTGTTCTTGTGGGACTTCCTGCAACACATTTTGCTATGATTTTTCAATGAATATTCCATAGAGTCTCAACCAATTCAACATATTCAACATTGAAGAGCGATATTGACAAGCTGGAAAGTGTCCAGAGGAGGGCGACTAAAATGATCAAGGGTCTGGAGAACAAGCCCTATGAGGAGCAACTTAAAGAGCTGGGCATGTTTAGCCTTCAGAAGAGAAGATGTTTAGCCTTCAGAAGAAGACATAATAGCCATGTATAAATATGTGAAGGGAAGTCACAGGGAGGAGGGAACAATCTTGTTTTCTGCTGCCCTGGACACTAGGATGCAGAGTAATGGCTTCAAACTACAGGAAAGGGGATTCCACATGAACATTAGGAAGAACTTTCTGACTGTGAGAGATGTTCAGCAGTGGAACTCTTTGCCCCAAAGTGTGGTGGAGGCTCCTTCTTTGGAGGCTTTTAAACAGAGGCTGGATGGCCATCTGTTGGGGGTGCTTTGAATGCGATTTTTCTGCTACTTGGCAGGGGTTTGTTCTGGATGGCCCATGAGGTCTCTTCCAACTCTATGATTCTATGATTCTATAGTTTGTGACAACCACAAAAACAAAGTTTCTGGAGTATAACAACTTCCATAATATTTTCAAACTAGGTACAGATATTATTTTTTTTGAAATTTTGTTACATAGTGTTATCTATATGAGATGTGGCAGCTACATCTTGGAGCCCCACACAGAACATATTGCAGTGATCTAGATTTCCTAACTTTTTGGGTAAAATAATTTTGAAGATTCTAAGAGCCAAGGTGCTAAAGAATATCTCCAAATGACAAAAGGGCTAAGGTTCTTGAAAACAAAGATAATTGTTCATTCCATAATATCCTCCACCATGTACCAGCTAAGATCAAATGGTCTTGGATTTGGAGTTCACATTTGTCTTGCATTTGAATGAAGCAGCAATCAATTGAAGATATTTTCAGAAGTGCTTCAACCACAGTGGAAACATCTGAAGACTTATGCTGCTTCCATTTGCTGAGATGAAAAGATTTTTTTTTAAAAAAAAAATCGCCAGACCGAAATAATTAATCATCAGAGTAAGAAAAGAGAAATAAAACTTCAAACACAAAAGGATCAACACTGGGGAAGCTAAGTAGTTAAGACACAGCGCAAACTACAAAGGCTTCCATAGAGCTACCTGATATATCAAGTTAGAAACCACAATGTACAAGCAGGCCTTTTTTGACCACTTGCACTACTTCTGCACATCTTCCTTAGTAAAAAGTTCCTGGGATGCAAAGATGATGTGATAACAGGAGTACTTAACATCAACATTATTCCTTCCTCTCTACAGAACCACACTACTATATTATGTGGCTTAAATAATTTTCATCAATTTTAGTTCACAACACTACATAGAAGAAAGAAATATAACATTACACATATAATACAGTTTTAGTTCTATAGAACTAAAACTAAAACTAAATGTGTAATATTCACAATAAACATACAATAACTAACAACCTAATCAATATTGTAAACACAAACACTGAACTAAACATTGCACCAAAAAAAAATTAAACAGGAATTGATACTGTGCCTGAATGGTCCTTGCACTTTACCCATTCCAAAAAAACCCTACCCCCAGCCCCATGTTTTTTTTCTCTGCACTAGCCTCGGCCTAGCCCTCTCAAACAATCTATGCCCTTTTTGAAATTCTTGTCCCTGGTAGCTTATCTTGCACAAAAGAATTTTGCTGAAATTGGTTTTAATGTATATGTTAACAATTTTATCTGTATATTTAGGTTTACTCTATATGTTTTCTGTGTTTTTGTCTATGTGGAAACCATCCTGAGTCCCCTAGGGGAGATAGAACGGCACATAAATCAAGCTTTATTATTATTATTTGAAATACAACAAGATGAGTCCACAGCAGACACTCTGCTGGCTGTTGAATTGGATCACACGTTGGACACTTCCCAAGTGTCTAGGACTGTGTGATGTATTGGCCAATAATGCATGCAGATCCCAGTAAGGTGGCCTTCTGCAGAAATTCTTTTTGTATTAGACAATGGAAGAAGCCAATTGATTTATAGATGCTGTACAATGTTTTTTTTACATCCTGCAGTGGAATATGGACTGTTTCATATATGCACATATATTGCCCAATATTCCATCCCTCAATTGGTTTATTTAATCCATGACAGAAAGTGAAACAAAATGAATTCTATTTGGTAGAATGTAAAACCACATGAAACCTCTTTCTGTGGTGTTTGATCTGCAATGGCTTGTTGCTCCTTGCCTCAGTCTCCCACGTGATTATCATGCCTGTGGGATTGAAGGTTTCATTGGGCCTTTCTTTTCAAACGCAAGCAAGAATAATTTGTCCCATGTACTGTTTATCAAACTCAGTTAGTTTTCAAATTGGAAAGGGAATAAAAAGTCTGGAAACTGCACTTTGGAGTTCCATATAGCTCTGTCAGAGTAAAAAATCACACCACATCTTCAAGGGCCATTGGCTGCGAATAATGAATTAAAGCATGATCACCAATATCCTGGAATATCAGAGAATAGCTTTGAGAACTAATCAGCTCATCCACATGACCGTGCTGTTAGCCAAGACTTGTTATTTGACTAATCCTTATGATCCAGATGACATTCTGTTCCTGTTCCAGTGCACAGCAGGTGGGAGAGTGGATTTGTTAAGCTGGGTGGCTTTATCCTTCTTTTATGTGTTCATTCAATTTTATGTTCCTTTACTTACTGTACACATATGGCAGAGGAAGCTGTTAAAGTAATAACTGTTATCCTGCAAACAAGCCAGGGCAAAGAAACAGCTGTAAGATTTCTACTATTCCTATTGGACATAGTGTGACTGAATACTTAAAGAAAAAAATTCTTAACTATTTAAATAGCATTTAATTTTAGGAATTTTTTTTGTCATGTCAGGAGCGACTTGAGAAACTGCAAGTCACTTCTGGTGTGAGAGAATTGGCCGTCTGCAAGGACGTTGCCCATGGGACACCCGGATGATTTGATGTTTTTATCATCCTTATAGGAGGCTTCTCACATGTCACCGTATGAGGAGCTGGAGCTGATAGAGGGAGCTCATCCACCTCTCCCCGGATTCGAACCTGTGACCTGTCGGTCTTCAATCCTGCCGGCACAGGGGTTTAACCCACTGCGCCATCGGGGACTCCAATTTTAGGAATTGATAAGAAATCTGTGGGGTTTGCACTCCTCTGTGAGGGGTTTGCATTTCTCCAATTTGTATTGGGTTAATAATTCCCATATATATAGACCACAGGGTGGCAGTGGGGCAAATATGGGTGGCAGTGGGGCAATCCTGGCACTCCGGCCACCAGCCGATGCTTTCCCATCCTACTTGGGAAAGTGTCACCACAACACTGAAACCCCATTGTTCCTAATGGAACATAGGGTGGCTTCTGTGTTGGCGGCGGCAGCACCCCACCATGTTGCCACGCAATTCACCCATGGAGCACCACTGGAAATTGCCTTACGTGATTTGATGGGCAACATGGTGCTCCATGGGTGATCTGTGGCAGAAACGTTCTAAAATTCTTCTGTTAGAAATCCATACATTTCCAAGGGTTTTTACCAATTGTGTTAAAATGTATATGCTTAAAAATGCATACAAACACACTTTCCTCATTGGGAAAAATACATATATTAAAAAGAAAATAATTTAGGAAACAATGCATGCACTTTTGGGAGATTGTATACCAAATTCTGCATGGATTTTTAGAGGGGAGTGGGGTTGAGTCGCTTTTCCAACTTGAGATGAATTCAAATGAAACAAGAATGCAAATGGGATTCTGAGAGTCAAACAAGGAAATCGACAGATGTTGGCATCCCTTGTTTGCAGTGTGTCCACATGAAAGAGAAAAGAGGAATGTATAAATCCTCCCAGAAAGCAGAAAAGACATAAATGTGATTCTACAAGTAAATTAATTGGGAGTCCTTAATATGCTTCAAAAATAATAATCTGCTTTTATATGGAAATATAAAAATTAAGGTACAGTAGCAATGAGTATAACTATGAGTAGGTCCTTAGAGACTTGGATACAAATTCCCATTTAAATGCCACTGAGAGTGATTCTAGGAACTAGTCTCCTGCTGTGCCTCCCCTTCCTGATAAAGGCTTGTTTTCTAATATACTTAAACATCCTCCCAATGTTTGTTCTATTCAGCAGTATTTCCTACACTATTTACCCATTCCCATTTTTTGTGGAATGAGGGTGGACCTGTGCATTTTTTTTTAGATTTTGAATTTATGGTTTTACTGTATCTTAATGTGATACAGTAAAATGTGTTTCAGAGTTATACAGAATTACGTTTTAAAATACTTTTTGCCACAACTCCACTGTCTGCCACCTTGTTTCTGGGAACAATTCAAAGTGTTGGTTTGACACATAAAGCCCAATACCATTTGAGTCAAGGTTATCTGAAGAACCATATCTCTCTATATGAACCCAGTCGAGCAACAGGATCATCTGGAAAGGATTTCTTTCTGTTCCACCACCTTCTCAAGCCTGCTTGGTGAGAACAAGGAAGAGGAACGTCTCAGTAACTGCTCCCAGATTTTCAAACTTTGTTCTTAGCGAGACCAGGATAGGTCTCATTCTTGGTATCCTTCAGGCAGCAAGTAAAAATGAATGAATAAATGAATGAATGAACAAGGATGATGATAATTTAATTGTAATCTTGGTTTGTTTGGTTAACTGGAAACATATCACTTTGACATGAACAAAAGTACCAATAACTATGAACTGAGAGGCTAGTCTTGATTAAGTACATGTCAGAGCTTGAACATTTTACTCCCAAATTTCATGCTGGTAACATATTCATGGCCAATACATTCCTAAATTGTTATTCTTAAATGTTTTATAGTGATTTGAGTGTTAGACTAGGACTGGGAGAGTAGAGAAGAGCCCTTGCTAAATCACGAAAACCCCCTGGGTGAACTTAGACATATCTCTGCCCAAGTGAAAGGCAATGGGAAATCCTGTCATGAAACCTTAGAATAGGTTTGGTTATTATTTATTTATTTATTTATTATTTTAAACTTTTATATCCCGATCTTCTCACCTCCATAGAGGGACTCAGACCAGCTTACAGAAAAGATTCAATGCTACTAATACAAACTAAAACATCAAACAACAAAAGAAGATTAAAATACATATAGAAAAAATACATATAACCAAATTGCCAAGATAAATCACGTTCAACTCAGTCTGCATATGTGGTCACTCACTTTGGCCTTTAACCGGTCTCAGCCATTATTCTGGAATCACCTTGAAGGCACATAACAAAACATTCCAGGTAGGGATGTGTAGTGCTCTCCATTAGGAAATGTTGCTAATCATATGGAAACACTTTTCTTGTTTATGTTTTAGTTTATCAAGGAATCTACCTGTTCACTGTGTGTAAAATTAGGTGGCAACTGTCCTGACTGCATCCTTAAAACCAGTCATGAAATGTCTGCAACTCATCAGCTTCATAACCCCCTGTTTCCCCTCCTTATCTGAAACTGCAAGAAGAAGGGTACATGGGGTTCATCAATCACCACCAAGCATGGAAAGTGACCTTCATTCAGTTTTCAGCCCCAACACCAAGTTCATAAAAAAAAAACCCACCCTGAAGAATATTTCCATTTAAATCAGTGTGACTGAAAAAGCAATGGACCCTGCTTTGTACTAAAGATATCTGTGTAATGTTATCCTGAGTCATACTAAAAGTTGAATGAACTCTACTTGGATTCACTGATGCTTTAATTTGCTCGGTTAAATCACCCAATTGGTCAAAAACCTCTGAAAAATTGAAGCATTATTTTGTGAGACAAACTGAAGTAATGGGAATGGGCGGGCAGGAACCTTCATCACTGTGACAACCTCTCTTGGGTGTAACAATTTACATCCTTCTCTACGCTTGTTTGAAAGAAAAAGTCTTTTCCTATTATTGGTTTCACCCTTACATGATCCTAATTTCCCATATTGCTCTCACATGTATGATTATTAATTTATCATTCCTAAATTGTTTTTTTATATTCTACCTGTCCTCCAATGAATTCAAAGTGACTGTTCTTTTTCCCACTTTATTGATTAAGTTATTGTTTATATTATTTATTTATTCCATGTGTGACCCAACATTCCACTGTGCACGATCCCCACATTTTCCAATAGTCTGAGTAGACCTTAATAGGGATTGTGTCAAACAGGACTATTCTAACCTTCAGAAACCTTCCTGTCAAAAGAGGAATAGTACCAGTTTCTACTATGTCAGATGGATGCATCAGAAAGTATTTGAAGTTAATGGTGATGAGGTCACCAAAACGTCCAATTGCACCAATGAAAACAGACTTCCTGGGTCAAATTTCTGGGGCAGATAATTCACTGAAGTAGTCAACACATTCACTCAGTCAGAAATACAGATTAAAATATATTAGATTCAGAAATCTCTAGAGCCAAGACAGTTTCCACATGCTGGTGTGTCTACGCCAAAATTGGAACATTAGAAACTGGCCAGTCTTTAGCAAAATTGTCATCCACCATGTCCTTCAGACAAGATGGGAGAACCCCTTGTCACAAAGAAACATTTACTACTACCTTTACTCACTTTGCTGTGATGGCCCTGCATCTCTATGATTCAGTAAATCAATTAAGATGCTTTTTTGATTGCTTGTGCTCTGAGTTCATGCTGACTTGGAGTGATGTTGCATACATTCATCTCCAGTTTTATTGGTCCCATGACAGAAGTCTAAATGGTGCTCTCCAGTCCTATTCTAAAGTGGCCATTTAAAATGGCGAACTTCAGCTTACTGGTGTGATATATATGTCATCTATTCTATATTATAGAGCTATTGACTGAGATCCAAAATAGGATTGTAGGGAACTTAACTAACAGGATGCTTCTCTCACTGGATCTCCTTCTGTTACTTTTGTCTCCCTAACACACTAAACATCATTTTGATTTTGAATGTTTATACAACTACATCCCATCAGAATTTTCAAGCAGTAATGTAACAAGTATTTGCAAAATTAGTGATGAATATGTAGTTTGGAAACCTGAATATGCCTGGAAACATGTTTAGACTTCCTTTTCCATGTTTTTCTTTTTGGGAATGGGCCAGGATTCTAAAGCATCTTCTATGCTGAGATTTATCCACCCTTCACAAGCATACTGTTGTGTATTACAGAAAAACAGCAGTGCTGCTCAAAGAACACATCATAGATTAGAAGCTGCAACTGTATCAAAGATAGGTACACAAATTTTTGGGGTCACTGGAAATAGAGCAGAAAAATAATCTATTGATGGGAGTGCTCCCAATTCATGGGGATATGTTTGATTTCTTATTCTATACAAACTAAGGCCAGTACATATTTTAGATTCATTTCTCCTTATTTATTAGATGCAGTAGATCAGTGGTGCGGAATATTTTCAAATCAGCATTGATATGCTCAGTGGTGGCGAGAGCCTTCCATAACAATGAATCAGTGTTGGATTTTAGTCCAAGGTACTGAAGTACCACCAAAATAGATTCAGTATTTGGATTGTATCCTTAGAGTATGGATTAAAATGCATTAATATTTCCCATCTCATAGACATGGAAACCACCAGGTACCACTGGCTAAACTATGAAGGAGTTGGGAAAAAATCATGTCTGCAGTAGTCAGAATTACCGAATTACAGTAAAGGAGCCAGAGACAAAACCTGGAGACGAAAGTGGCTAAGACTAACCACTTATATTTCTTTGATTGTGCAGTGTTTGCTAAGTGTATACTGCCTTTTCCCTTCCAGAAATCCACATCTTCCAGTTTGAACCTGTTTTCCTGGGTGATGGTTGAGGATCAGTGATGACGCTTTTCATTTGTTCATTGACAGCATCAACAGCATCAACAAACATAACTGTTAAACAGGCATATACAACACAACAACAAAAATGCCTTTTTCTGGTGGTCTTACTTCATTTTAAGAGCAGGTGGCTATATGCCAACATTTCATGGTATTTGAAAATGTTGCCTTCCAGAAAGAATAATTCTACCTTAACCTTCCCTCTGATGTGTTACCTTTCATTTGGCATGGTGCTTTTTTGACAGAAAGGCATTCAAACATAGGATCTTCCACATGCATTGAAAACAAAGTGGCACAGATCCAAAACTGTACTGTGTGTTTTGTGCACTGTGGTTTTTTGACTGGTAAAGAAGCTGGCAGTCAACACTGTGACTTCATCATCCCTGAAGTTCTAACATGCTCATTTCCAAACAATATCTAAAGCTCTTGTCCAACAGACAAGAGTTCTTTTTCCCACCCTGGATTTTCCACAGATATATAAACCAAATTTTTCTAGTTTCCAACAGACCCCACAACCTCTGAGGATGCCTGCCATAGATGCAGGTGAAATGGCAGGAGAGAATGCTCTATAGAACATGGCCATACAGCCTGAAATACCCATAACAACAACCCAATGTCTAAAGCTATCTGCCCATACCCATGAACCACTTAGGTAAAGACATCTAATAATCACATATATGTTCTTAGAATTTGGACACTTTAAAAGTAGTGCAAATGTATTTCCCTTATGCTCCAGAAGCTTGTGAGAAATTGTCCATCCAGATTTCAACTGCCTTTAATCTGGCTTCTAAGGGCCACAGTAACCAGCATCTGCTGGACTTATTTCTTCACCCCTCTATTGCCCTTTCCAATTTTCTTGTGAGTACTCTCTTATTTAGACTGTAAGCCTGAGGCCAGGTGATTGTCAAATAAACTATTTTTAAGGCAATCAGGGAGACCTTTTAGGTGAGAGTATAAATACTCCAAACAAGCAAACTTGAAGAAAACATTATTATACTCCTTTATACAAAAAAGAACTTAATATGATTTTTGGTAAATAACAGCATTAATTAATGGGCCGCTGGGATCAGATGCTATCAGTGACTAAATCAAAAAAGCCATGCTCAAATTATGAGTGATGTTATTTTCTATATTTGCATCTTAACTTGGCATAAATGTATTCTCAGAATAATGCATATTGGTGACATGAAAAAAGTGTGATAAGAATTCTAAGAAAGTCCAATTAATGGCACACATGCATACTCTGGAGCAGATCTTTCACACACAATCTGCATTTGCAATGTTTGTGCATCAAGTCATTAATGCAGTAGGAAAAATGTGTTCAGACTCTCTCTGGAATTGTATTGGGACATGTCATGAAAATTATGCCTGGAAAGATCAAGTAATCTTGTAAGTGATGGGAATAATAGAAGTACAGCAGACAAAACCCAGACTTGCTAGCTTTTAAAGGGGATTTCTGCTTTCAAACAATGGAAATGTGAAATCATTTCTCACCTTGTAAAAGTCAAAGGCAGTCTCTGCATTTTCATTATTGTGTTGAAATCCAAATATTATTCTTCCATTCTCTAACTCATTCTCATCACTGTGTGATCAAACTATAGCCAGGAAAGGAAAGGTTAGATTTATCAATCAAAGTTTGCTAGCAGCATTCTAAATAATTGAACCCTCTGGAAAAACAAGCCTTATGTATTCTTTTTTTTCAATATCTCTATAAAAAGTCATTTCAATATGTTTGGTTCTGTGGCAGGAGATTTTTATGAAGTGTTTATCCTTTTCACAGTTCTCGACAGAAGAGCTGATATATACATATAAATATATTTGCAGTTCAGGTCTCAGCAAACTTTCTAGAACAATTGCAAAGTTTTCTCCCTTAATAATATTTTGCTTTTTGTGCCTGCATAACGACCATATGGAACAAGGACAAATTAGGTATTTCATGAAATGCAGTGATTTACATCTCTTCTAAACATTACATAGAATGAAATGATAGAACTTTTGAGGTAGCATAGTGTAGCACCTACTACTTAGCAATACACTTTGGAAATGCAGGTTGATCATCCATTATCTGGAATTCTAAAATCTAAAATTCTCCAAAATCCAAAATTATCCATATGGGTGGCTAAGATAGTTACACCTTTCCCTTCAGATAGTTCAATATACAGAAAAGTATTAAAATATTGTGTAAAATAACCTTCAGGCTACATGCAAATGAAACAAATTATTTTCATCTTTAGCTGGAGCCCCATCTCCAAGATATCGCATTATGTATGTATATGTTAATAGAGGCATTCCAAAATGGGGGAAAAAACCCTCTAAAGCATTTTTGGAGAAGGGATACCCAACCTGCAGGTATTTTTAAGTGCACCCTAAACTTGAAACTTAACAGAGGAGAGGGTTTGACCTTGTAATGCATTGTTTTCCCTTTGTTTAAAAAAGGTATGTAAGCATTCCAAACAAATTAGGTCTAAGTTAAAGAATCATTATCCAGGCAAACAGAATTGCTTCCAGGGTCTATTGATTCCAATAAGAGAAAATGAAAAGCATTCTTAAAGAATTTCACTATTAAAATGAATAATATTTAGAAATTGTTCTCTTTGCAAAATAGGATAGTATCATTGTCATTTTAAAAACAGCATGAATGAATATACCTGGCAAATCTTTTTATTTTCCCACTCCCCACAACTATAAGTTGAAAAGAGCCAATGTGGAGTAGTGCCTTGAATGCTGGACTAGGGAACTGGGGGACTAGGTTTTGAATTTCTACTCAACTACTGGATAACTTTGGGCAAGTCAGACACTCTGAACCTCAGAGGGAGGTAAAGGCAAACACCCTATGAAGAAATTATGACTAGGAAATTCCATGATTGGTTCCTCTTAAGGTCAACATTTGTTGGAAATGATTTGAAGGCACACAACAATAAATAAGGTAATAGTATCAATTTACTTATATGGAAAAGTTAAACGTTGTAGAGGGGGGATGTCCTGAAGGAAGGACAACACCTTGTTCCAGTCACTCATATAGTGGCCCCCTATCAGGCAAAATGTGGTTTTTGGAAGACCATATAGATAGGCTTGCTAAATTGGGTGAGGTATGTTTGGTGAAGATGTTTTCTTTGGATTTTGGGACAGAAATAAACATCTCAGAATAAGCAGTTTTGAGGGAGGAGAAAATTGATCTTATTATCAATTTTATTATGTGAGATGGATTGAAGCTTCCACACCCATTTCCTTTTAGTAACACAAATGAATGCATCCAATACTAGTTCAACTACTTTGGTATGTATTCATGTATAATTCTAGAAATGCTAGTAAAAATCAACCCCAGAAGCCTGGGCTGACGTATCCAAGACTCAGTGTAAGTACTATACTTTAACTCTTATTTTTTTTTAAAAAAGGGGGGGGGGTCCATTCTGTTTTCTGGGTAGAGCAGCAAAAGACAAGAGCTTAGTCTATCTGAGAAGAACCTAAAAGAAGCAACACCTTCCCTCTCTCTGCTAAGGTGCCATATCAACTCCAGCTCCCCATGCAGGGACATGAGAGAAACCTCCCACAAGGATGGTAAAACATCAAAACATCCATGTGTCCCCTGGGCAACGTCCTTGCAGACAGCCAATTCTCTCACACCAGAAGCAACTTGCAGTTTCTCAAGTCACTCCTGACATGAAAAAAATATCAAAATCCATAAGTTTGGCCCCAAACCGCCTTTATTTTATACATGAAGTTGATTTATATAGCATATATAGTTTTTTTCCCATGCTGAACTATTGTCAGATGACATATAAGAAATTATTATATTTGAAGCATAGTTCTTTGAGCAAACTAAGATTGCTTAGATATGCATTCGAATTTGTAGGATTGGCCTATGTTTTTCTAGGGCCCTTGGTATTATAAACATAATATTTACTCGAATCTAGTATGCCATTGAATCTAATGCACACCTCAATTTTTAACGCTGAAACAAAAAAAGAAAATAAAGAATTTGCTGGCAAATGTAATGTGCATCAGAGAGAAAATGGAGAGACTGTACAAGAAGGAAGGTGAAAAAGGAGCCTTGAAAGAAAAGACAGAACTATAGAATGGAAAGAAGGTACAAGAAAGAAGGGAAGGAAGGAGGGTTTAAAGAAAAGGCAGAGAGAGAGAGGGAGAATAGAAAGAAGGTACAGGAAAGAATGGGAGGAAGGTTTAGGAGGTACAATAGGAAATCCACTGTTTAATGCATGCACACATTTTCTCATAGTTTTTATGCAGAAACTCTGAGTTTTCACTAACTTATACTTTTTGGTCTCAGCTTTTAGCTCTAGAATCTCAAGTCATGGAAGGTTGCTGACCTGGTGGAGCTATTAGTATACCAGAAGCAAACCAGATGTATTTGGACATTATTGGAGGCACTGTGTGCTGTACCCCAAAATCTATCCCCTTCCATCCAAAATACAAACCCTCACTGCCTTATCAAGAGTGAATCCTCTCTCTCTGCAATGAACAAAGCAGCAAAACCACAGCACCAGGTTTTGGGCATGATTATTTTGCATTCTGTGCAGCATCCCATACATTACTGATGAAATTTTACTGAGGAAAAGGAAGTTTCTGGCAGAATTATATTTTAAAACCTGACACAGGACACTGTTCATTTGATTTATTTAGAAAAGTTGCAATCATCTCAATTTAAAATAGCTTACAGCCTCTGTGAATTAATGAGCCCTTTTTAGCCATGGGTGTCATCGTGCTTTGAAGCTCATTTTGGTCAGAATTTTTAACGACTCCTGATAATACTACACCTAGAGCAAGTAAATGATAGTATGAAGTCTGGCAAATGATGCCTTTTCATTTCTTTATACTAGGTTTTATGTGCTTGTGCCTAGACAGAGGAATTCAGATTAACCAAAAGAGATCATACCCATCATAAATACTTCCACTACTCCAATCTCTCAGTTCTCTCAACTTCATTTTACATTCATCAGACACAGTAACTCTTAAAATAGGGTGAACAACGTGCCACTCTCCACCTGTTGCTAGACCAAAACTCTCATCAGTCCCAGCCAGCATAGCCAAAGGGAAGAGATCAGGGAAGGTTCAAGTCAAAAATACTTGAAAAACTACAAGTTCCCCACTCATGTTTTACAATTACTTCCAAGCTAGGTTGGTAATATTATAATTTGGAAGCACTTCGAAACTTTGATTTTCTTAAGAAAATAACCGAACTCTTGAGTTTCAGTATGTTTCTGAACTGCAGCTTCCATCATTTCCCCATCTGACTATGTTTGAGGTTACCACTGGAAATTGCAGTTAAAAACAAGGAGAGGGCTGTATAGTTGGCCCTTCACATTTGCAAATTTGACTTTTACACATTTGATTAGTTCTAGGTTTGATTCATATGTTCACTCTAGTCTTCCATTGTGACTCAATGGAAGGTGATTACACAATCACAATGGAGGATGGAAAGATTCCTAGAAAGGTGTTATTTTAGATAAAAGAAATTAATGTTTCTTTTTATTTATGTTTTTGTCCACTTTTGTGGGGGGGGGGGTGTGGACCTAACACTCACAAATATACAGTGGGCCTACTATAGTTATTCATCCCTGGTTTGAGACCATTGTGCAAGTTTACAGCTAAAATGAAAACTTCTAAGAGGCAGCTATTATTTAAGGAGTTCACGAGGGAAAAGAAAAATAGGTAAAACTGCAAAATTGCTGAATTTTTGTTTTTGTTTTTTTAAAAAAACAAAAACAAACAAACAATGGAGCAATGTAAGTGTGGGAAACAGAGTTACAAGAGTAATCTTGGAAAAAAATGAAAATAATTTTATTCCTTCCTTTTATTATGACATCTCAGGGCAGCAAAAGATGAAATCTTATAAACAAATGTAAACATAGCCTAAGTCACAATCAATAAACAATTTAATGAAGAAAAATATATTAAATATGAGTTAAAACCTTAAAAGCAAATAAGTAGACTTATGCAAAGAATTCATTTTTTCCATTTCCTCTATTTCTTTCAGTATCTTCGGTACTTCGGGAGCCTCCCGGTACAAAAACCTGCCCAACACAAAAACAAGCAGGAGCCTATCTGGGCTCCTCCCCTGCTTTTTGGCATCACAGTTAAATCTTTTTTATTAATTCCACAGCAAACAAAAAGGAAAGCCTCATTCCCTCAAAACTACTCTCATCTTCCAGGAGGCCATTGCTTTTTCTTACCTGGAAGTGGGAAGCCCCCTTAAAATAACTTGAAAAGAGTGCATGTGTGGCTACTGGCATGGTGCAGCCCAGAAGAGAAAGTGCATGGCTCCTGCAGCCAAACACCTCTCCTGTATAGTAGAACTTGTTTCCTTGCCTTGGAAAGAGTGTGTGTGGCATTCAGGCCCAGGTGAGAAAGTGTGTGTGCCGGTCTGCAGCCAAATGCCTTTAATCTAGAATAAGAAACAGAGAACTTGCCTCCTTTACTTGGAAAGAGTGCATATGTGCACCTGCCTGCAGCCAAGCACCTCTCCTCTAGAGTATAAAATAGAGAACTCACCTCCTTGTCTTGGAAAGAGTGTGTGTGGCATGCAGGCCTGGGAAAGAAAGCTCTCACATGCCTGCAGCCAAGCACCTCTCCTCTAGAGTGGAAACAGGTAAGAAGCCTCTTTAAAGCACATGCCAACCTGCAGCTGTGTGCCTCTCCTCTAGAGTAGAAACAGCTTAAATGCCTAAAATGATGGGAACGGGAGCCTGGGGAGCCCCCACCCCATTAAGGTGTTTTGCCCAGTGGAGGAAAAATATTCTGACATAAATGAACAAAAGAAGCAAAGAGGTATATTTCCAACAGGGAATTCTTGTTTTCACTTTTTCTTCTTGTTTTTTTTTAATTGCTTAGTCTGGGTGGAACAATTTCTGTGGAAAATATAAATTGGTTGATGCCAAAGTCACAACTACTGGAACCTAAATAGAACTCAAGGCTAAAAATACATTGTGACACACACTTCTCCTGACCACAAGTTTAAACAACACAAGATAACAACACCAAGATCAGCTATATGGCATTAATTCTTAACTATCTTTGTCATGCTTGCAAGACATTTAAATATTTCACAAGTATTTCATGTTTCCTCAGCAAAAAGGTTCTCCCCCTTCTTGTCTTTTACAGATTGGTAAATGAAAAATAGATGAGTTGTATGGTGCAAGAGGATGGTTGTAATCGGCGATGGTAATATTTGAGCCAGCCAATCCTTGGCTCATAGGTTGATGTTTTACTGGTCTTCATAAGATGCTGAATGGATGGGCAAATTTTTTAGATCACAATTAAGGCATTTTTTGTTTTGCTTTAATGTATACAAAGTATCAGAAGAGTTCAAGTAAAGCCCTGCACCATTAGAAAAATATGAGAATAAAGAATGGCGGTTTGACCACACTAACCTCAAAATCAATTTCAACTAGAAGTTATACCTGGAAGTCTAGATAACATCTGATGACTTTTGATCCATAGCATGAGGTAAAATTGGTGAAACTTCACCAATTTTAGTATTAGTGTGGACAGATGTACCAACGGTAATCCAGCTGGTCTGTTATCCATACAGGGAAGCACCACCATCTCTTTCCCATGCACTCCATTACAGAGGTGAAAGGGAATGGATCAGGCTTGTGTCACACTTCCATTGATGCAGTAGATGTCCCATGGAGCTCCAAGGAGCTCTTGGACATCACTGGGAGCCTTTGCTGGCATCAGTAAAGGAAAAAAATTGAGAGGATCATCCCCCTCCTTCTCCCGGGTTGTATGGTTACCTTTCATTTCTGTAAAAGTGTCCAGTGACACCAGGTGATGTGGATATTCAACCATCCAGCAAGGCCAAACTGATTTTTGCTCTGCTGGATGGTCTGAATTTTGTTGCTGTGGGAAAGAGATGAATAGTGTATCCACTTCCAGTGTGATTCTGGGCTGGCCTTGGATTACGTGACACGTGTAGATGCCCTCTAGGACTTCATAAAAAAATGAATTGGTAAACTACCATACAGAGTGATTTACTAATGCAGTAATACAATGTATTATTAGTTTGGACACTGCCATCAAGAAATTTGATTGTGCCAACATCATTTAATTGAAATAGTGCTGTGGTTTTCTGTATCTTTGGGTCATTACAATGGTGTCTGAATGGGAGAACATCTAAGGAAATAGCACTGAGGATTAAGGCAAACTG
The DNA here is from genome assembly GCF_037176765.1 of Anolis sagrei. NCBI lineage: Eukaryota > Metazoa > Chordata > Lepidosauria > Squamata > Anolidae > Anolis > Anolis sagrei. Next base: position 227,196,057 of record NC_090022.1, read on the forward strand.
AGAAAGACATGCTGAAAATCAGAGACTATTTCAGTCCCTAGACATGGTTAAGGAAAATAAGTAGTATTCAGATTCTAGTTTGGTCAGACTTCATCTGGAACACTCTATTTACTTCTGGACACCACAGTTCAAGAAAGATATTGACAAGATGCAATGTGCCCAGAGAATGGTGGTATATGTTTAGTTTAGAGACAAGAAAGTGGCAAGACAACATGACAGCTATCTTTAAATATCTAAATCTATCTGTTGATGATGGAGCAAACTTGGTTTTTTTGCTGTGGCCAGAGAAAACAGCACCAACAAGTGGATTTAAATTAGTAGAAAAGGGACACAACCTAAATATTAGGAAGACTTTTTACTGTTATATATTGGATTGGACCACCTTGAAGGGGGGTGGTGGTGGAAGAACTGAAAGAGGCTGGATGGCATCTTTCAGAAGTGCTTTAGTGGCATAGTTTTGCATGACAGGGGGTTGGACTAGATAGGCTTGTGGTCCCTTCCAGCTCCTAGAGTCTGTGATTCTATGATTAATTTGTGAGAACTTCCATTGTTGCACTTCAAACATATTGAGAAATTCTAATCAAAATACACAAATTCCATTCATTCAATAGATTTACTTTAATTGGAATTAATAATTGGATTTAAACCCTAGAAAGACAAATGAAATACTTTTTACTTTTCAATATATTAATCATGAAGATAATTTGGCTTACTTCCTGACTCTTCAAAAAAGAGCTCTATAAGTAGAAAAGCAGAACATGTGACCTGGAGAGAGAAAATGATCTAACAATAAGTATAACAGAGAGCAGATATAAGCTATTAAACATAATAATGTAAAAAAGACCTTTTGCTATATGTCTTCTCTTCATTTTGGTGGAACACTATTTCACAAAATACATTATGAATTAAGATACTGGTGTGTATTTAGCTTAATTAAATATTTAATCAAATGTCATCCAGATATTATTTCTGCTCCTACAAATTTTCATAACCCCTTGCAGATTTTGCTTATTTTATAATTTCTGTTGACTTTGGGGGAGTTTTAGGCCATTATAAGACATCAGTCTAGTTGACAGCTACTTGCAAGACATTTTTCTGTGCATGAGCTGAAACCTGTAGAGAAGCAGCAATTGCCTTATTGCAGAAATAGGGGAATCTGGCATAGTTGAGAGCTAAATTTTAGGCATCAGTACCCTCCATGAGCCATACCAAGGCTGAAAATGCTAAAAATGTTAGTGAAATTTTAAAAGAATGACCAAATAACCACTTCAAGCTTTGAACTGAGATTTGGATTGCTTTTGCCTCCTTGACCTTTATAAACACAATACTTCTAGTATGTAACTACTATACTGGCCAGCATACATTTTTGACCTCATCAGACAAGCTGATTTGCCCGTTAAATGCCTCTTGTTCTCCCCTTTTTCCACAGAGTCCATTACACAATGCACAGTGACTTCTGGCTGGGCTCTGTAGCGAAAGGGTGGAATAAGCAGCATATGACACTGCCATGGGAACATGGGAGGGTTATCATGTTGCTTTGGAGCAATGGAGGGAAGCTGGGCAGTGATGCTTCCTCCCATAGGATGGGACCAGAAGTCGGGCGATGCGAGATGTGGAGTGGTGGGTTCTCCACGACCCCTGCTGGGATCGCACAGATTCGCCACTATGCATGGTGAATCCATGCACCTTTGTGATAAGGTTGGTGCCTCAAATATTAGCTCTGTTTCTAAATATATTTGATCTGCTGATTCCAAAAATGAAACCCTGTCAGCTCTAGTTTTTGAGACACAGAACATTTACCAAACTCCAGTCACCATCTGCTCACCCATAAAGAATCTTGATAACCATATCTAAGAAACTAGAGCAGATGTGGTTTATCTAATGCAATTTTCTGAATCAGCACCCCAAATAATCCCAGGAATGAGCTTAAAAGCCAAGACACCAAAAAATTTTCTTGGGCGGTGGTATTATGTATCAAAGCAATGCCTGCCTGAACTAGTCAACAGAAACGTATAGGCTCAATTCGGAAATTGCTCCAAAGCTCTCTGACAGAGGTGGCCATAAAGAGGGTACAAGGAGTGTAGTACTATATTTTCCAGCATATTTCTATGTTTCTATTGCTTTTCCTTTGTTGCCTTTGCTGACACCTCTCCCAATCTCTCCAGCTGCCCATCTACCATATATAGGCAGGGGTTGAATTAGCCAGTAGGAAGAAGTTGGAAGAAACCAATGGTGTGGAATATTGACTAGATTTTACAATTCTTTGTCTTCCAGTGTGCATGTGGGCAAACAGACAAACAAAATGACCTCTGCTTGAATTGATATTCTTCCAGACCATCCTACTAGGCAATGACAACAACAAAAATCTTGACAAAATGCAGAACATTGACCCCTTTTCTAATGTGTCTTGTTATATCATGATATGTCCACAAATATAGTATCACTTTGGCCATTTGTCTTCTTCTAGGAAGATTTTTGGTTCAATTTGCTCTGGAACCCATTTATAGGTCATTTTTGTAAGGCCATCTGAAGGATTTTCTTCCAGCACCACATTTCAGATGAATTGATTTTCTTCTTGTCATCTTTCTTCATTTCCCAATTTTCACAACAATACATATAAATCAGAAATACAACTAGAAGGGATCAATTGAATCAGTGTTTGAAATGTAAGTTAATGCTTATGTAATGTCCACTGTCCAGACCTTTTTTAAATGGCTCTCAGAAGCTTTGAGGGTACTACTAGTAATTTTGGCCACTCTTTTTTTGTGATGTAAAGTCTTAAGGAAAATGTGTCCCATCAATTGTCACTGCTTCTCTGCACCCAACTAGTATTTTCTGATTCAATTTTGCAAAATGAACAGATCTTGAGCACCTATGTTTCAATCTGGATTTTGGAATCGATTTTGCCTATTTTGACAACATGGTCTTTATGTTCAAGTCCCTTAACTGGAAAAAATGCAATGGTGGGTAGCCAATTTAATGCTGGTGGAATAAAAATCCCCATGTGTATACTTGTGCTGTTTTATACCTTTGTGCAAATTCTTGTGTAAAGCATTTGCAAAACCATTTGCAAGCACCTGGCTAAGCAATTACAAGTGCTTGTGCAAAAGAATATGTATTTGTTTATGTCTTTGTTTTTTTTAAATAAACATTACTATTCAAGGATCATAAAGCCCTGATATTGCTCCACAGTCAGGATGGTGTGGTGATGTCAGTGTTGGACTATGACCTCTGCAGGGAACTAGACAGGGCGAGTGGTCCCTATTGGTTCTCTTAGATCTCTCAGCAGCTTTCAATACGATTGATTATGATATCCTTCTGGACCAGCTCTCTGCGATGGGATTAGAGGGCACCACATTGCAGAGGCTCTGCTTGTTCCTGGAGGACCACCAGACTCAGAAAGTGGTGCTGGAGGACACCTGCTTGGACCCCTGGCCATTGACCCCTGGCCAATAGTCCTACAAGGTCCTATTCTTTCAACCATGCTTTTTAATGTCTACATGAACCCACTGGGTGAGGTCATCCAGAGTTATGGAGTTCAGTGACATCTGTACACAGATAACACAAAACTTTATGTGTGCCTACCAGCTGTAACAGACTGGATGAGGGCTAACAAATGGAAGCTTAATCCAGACAAGACAGAGGTCCTCCTGGCAAGTCGAGAGGCTGATCGGGGTATAGGCTGGCAATCTGTGCTTGATGGGGTTACACTCCCACTCAGGACACAGGTCCGCTGCTTGGGGGTCATCCTGGATTCATCGCTGACCACTGAAGCTCAGGTGGTGGCCAGGAGGGCCTTTGCACAATTAAAACTTGTGCGCCAACTGCAACTGAAAAGCCAGATCTTGCATGGTGGTCCATGCTTTATTTACATCTCATATGGATTACTGCAATGCACTCAACATGGGGTTGCCTTTGAAGATGGGTCAGAAGCTACAATTAGTACAAAAAAATCTGCAGCCAGATTTGTGACAGGAGCAAGTTATAGGGAATGTACCACCCCCCTGCTAAAGCAGCTTCACTAGCTGCCTTTATGCTTCCAGGCCCAATTCAAAGTGCAAGTTATCACCTACAAAGCTCTACACAGTTTGGGTCCAGCCTACTTACACAACCACATTTCCCCCTATGAACCTGTTCAGGCTTTAAGATCTGACATGGAGACCCTCTTCACAGCCCCGTTTCTGTCAAAACACAGTAAGAAAACATTGTGATAGATTTGCCTTAGGGTCACTGTAACTTTAAAAGTACTTCAAAGCAAGCAAGTGCATGTGTGTGTGTGCACGCACACACACACAATGCTTCACTACAAACAAGGTATGCCAAATAAAATGTCATTTCCCATATAGTATGTGAAGGAAAGGGGTTCATACATCAATCTGAACTAAATGATGTGAGAGCTCCTTTTCTCTGTATGTGAATGAAAGTAATCTTAGGATTTGATCTGCATAATTTAGAATGTGATATCCACATCATGGTCAGTGGCAATAGAATTGTCTGAATACCAATATTTGCACATTTAGAGAATTTAGAAAATCAGAAAACCATTTAATAAGTGGTTTGTGAATTCCATGGAAATATTCTTTGAGGGGAATCCGCATGTAAATACAGATCTTGTACCTTAACTGAAGACTGTTCTTAGATTATCTAAATTACTATTACAAACCATTGTACCTAACATAAAACTAGTAACTCTAGTGATGCCATTGATAAGTTTTAAAAAAATTAAGAAGTGTACAGCAGCTTTGTAGGTCTGAATTCTATTACTCTTATATTGCTTCTAACACATTTTCCGGCAACATAATGTCTTTGTACCACTAAACAACACCTACTTGCAAGTGGAAAGGGAACAAAAGCTCATAAAACTGCAATAAAATATTTATTTCTTTTCAGCGATAGGATTAATTTTATCACTGTAGATTTATGACCCTGGAAATTCTTTGCTGGATATTTAATATATCAAAAGAGCAGAACAAGGAGACCATGTTCGAAAATGGTTTGAGAACTACTGATTTACTGGAAAGAACAGATTTAGGTGGAGGTTTTTTTTCCAGAGGACTTAATAAAATAGCGACAAAATTGAATTAGCTTGGCATAAAGTTTAATTGCCTGACAAAAATTTGATACTTCTATTGTGTTACTGTTTATGTACAGCATATATCAGATTGAGCTTTTCTGCTATGATTGAGGGTAAAGTGGAGAAGACTTCAACTTTATCAACTACAGAAAGTTTTCTTGTTTGGATTTTGCAATAGACAACAGCCATTCTTCCTCACCAATTTCATCTAGTTCAAGAATAATATTATCCAAACCTCATCAGAAAATAATTTTATAGTAGAGGAGAAGTTTGCAGGGTCTTTGCTGTCAATGCACTATGATGGCAATCTTTCACAATTGTGTCATTTTAGATGTTTTCCTTTTAAAATGGCTCATGTAGTTATAATAACAGAAAGACACCATGGGGAAGTGCACAAGTAGCACTATAGCTTAGGCCCCTTCCACACAGCTGTATAAAATCCACATTGAACTGGATTATATGGCAGTGTGGACTCAGATAACCCAGGCTGCTTCCAGACAGCAATTTATAAGGGAAGAAAATAGATGAATGTAACTCATTTTTTCCGAGGTTGTTATCTGCACAGGCACCCAAAAGAAACAGGGTTTCCCGTGCATTGTCCCCATTGTAGCCCGGTAACAACTGTGCTTCAAGGGAACAAACCAAATTCCCGCCTAAAACCTTTAAAATAAAAGAAAAACTTACTCAGGAGTGATTCCCCACACATCTCTTAGGGCTACATTGATACGATCCAAAAAGCATGTCAAAAAGCCTAATGGTAGCCTGGTTATTTTATTTTAAAGGGTTTAGGGAGGATTTGGAGAGGGGGTAGGTTCCCTCCTCTTCTCCGGGCCCACAGAGCCCATATTCCATTCATCTTGGGTCTTTTGTATCGTTACCTCAATACCCCATGCATATGAGATATATTTAGCATGGTGATAAGATCATGATATAAATAAACATAACAGTTTAAATAATGTACCAGTAAGGCCTTTTTGTGGACCACCATGAGAATTCTTTTGGGGGGCTGAAGCCACCCAACCCCCCCCCCCCCCCCCAGCTACATGCCTGCTCCCACATTATGTGCCCTGTCTGTATGGGCCCTCATTTCAAAGCAGATATTGTGAATTATCTGCCTTAATTTTCTGGATTATATGGCTGTGTGGAATGGGGGGGGGGGTATGATAAATAAAGATATGATAAATAATAAATATGAATTATATATTGAGAATATTTCTATATTTAGAAAAGGTAACAACAACTGGATCTTATAACACAAACATGACCAATTATATAGATGCTGAGTTTATAGTGACAACGTGAAATTTGTGAACTCATCTTTGATTTCTGAACTTTCCTCTCTCAGGGTAAGAAGAAGCCCAAAAAGGGAAGAAGAGCAAATTCTGTACCTGAACTATGACATCAAATGAATTACTGGCTCCAGCTGGTGAATAGAGCAGTTGTAGTAAACTCCTAATGATTTCCTGACATTTGCAAGGCAAGTGCTACTAATGTCACAGAGCCCCCATCTACACTGCCATATAATGCAGTTTCTGAATCCAGGTTATCTGCTTTGAACTGGATCATATGACTGGTGTAGACTCATATAATTCAGTCCAAAGCAGATAATCTGGATTCAGAATCTGGTTTATATCACAGTGTAGATCCAGCCATAGAAGCCACCCTGCACAGAAAAAGCATGAATGACATCCCAAATCAAGAATATTGCTCTTCAAATATATTACAGATCAACACTGAAAAATTCTTCCAGATGAGAAACAATCTCCAGAAGTCTCAGATTGTACAAGCCAATTTTATTTGGAAGATTTTCAATATATTTTTGCCATCTCAAAGTATTCCCAGCATTATCAAGCACTTTTCATTCCTAATGCCCAGGTCAGTTAAATTATCACAACATTTTCCAAAATTAAATGTATCTTTGCAAGGCAGTCTGGAACTAGCTAAGAAGGCTGCCATGAGTAAACACTGCTTTTGTTTCTAAGGGCCCTTCCAGACAGGCCCTATATCCCAGGATCTGATCCCAGATTTTCTGTTTATCCCAGATTAGATATCTGTTCAGACTCACATAATTCATTTTAAAGCAGAAAACCTGAAATCAGAGCCTGTCTGGAAGGGTCCTAAGACACAGATTCAACAGAGGTAAAGAGAGGTAAAGAGGATTATTTGTACCAAAAGAAAATGAACTTAATGTTTAGTGAAATATTGGTAAAGTGTTTTAGGTTGCTGACTGTAAGTCCTGAATAACAATAAGGTAGGCTTAGCAGAATTTGGTAAAAATCACTTTCTGAAATATTGTGTGAGCCTAGATGTGACATGCAATCATTGTTAAGGGGAAAAGAAAGAACAAAAGGACAGGGTAACTATTTAGTTATTGGCTATTTCAAGACAAAGTTCAGAGGGAAACTGCAGGTGAAATCAGAACAAAAAGGATTGAAACCTTTTGATATTTCCAAAGACTTTTTCCTCTTCTGAGTTAGATCTTAGAGATATAATACCTGCAATTGGTTATATTTTTTTCTGGAGAAATATTACCAGAACTGCGAAAATTCTGATAATATAAAACTGCTATGTACCCTGTAGTTATCTCCTCTTTTTCTGTTTCTCCTGGTCTTAATCTTGCCTATCTCCTAGAGAGCTGGGATACAATATTCTCCCAACACTGATCACCATCTGAACATCAGTACAATAGTTTGCCTTTCTTCTATGCCCTTAACAACAACACAGTATGCATACATTTTCAGATGATGCTTTAGACTCCATGGACATAATAAATGACACTGTTTGTTATTGACTACGAATTGTCACAGTTAAAATATATTTACTGAAGCTGGGAAAGGTGGAAGTTCCACAGTCCACTGGTTCACCATCTTGAAAATAAATGAACTCCAAGCATATTGCTGGGCTGAGCAACAATTAAGAACAAATAATCCATGGCAATTTATTTTAATTGGGGATTGTTGCAGTATTTAGAAGCCCTTCACAGTCTGTGGCCCTAAACTGTAACTTTCTTTAGCTTATCCATGGGTTTTGCACTGATGTGAGTGCATGACATGAGTATGTGTGTGCTCATGTATGCATGCATATGAAAGAATTTGCACACACATATACATGAAGGAGGGACAGATATTTGCACATTTGCTGAACTGATCAATATCAGTGAAAATTACAGTTTTACATATTTTCATCTGATTTAAAGCATTTGTAGGTCAAGGTTCTTCAGAAGATGGATTCTTATGCCATATTTATTTGTCTAATTCTCGTAATCATTACATTAAATTGAGCCAATTAGGAACACACAGCAAGAGGGGATTGGGTTAGGGAGGCTTTAAAAGCTTCGCTGTTTCCTCATATCATTACTGGAGAAAGCAAATTCAATTAGTATAAAATGCATTAGTAACAATTAAACAAAGCTGAGAGCAACAAATTAACCTTTACTAATTTAAAATTAACTTTTCAATTTTAGGGTGCTATCAATCCCAGAGAAAACAACATTTGATTTAAATTAAACCACCACCACCTACAACAACAACACTATTTTTCTCTGTCAGCATTGCATAAGGGAAGAATTTGATTTTCTTCCTTCTGCTTAATAGGTGTAAGAATGAGTTCCTGCTGGTAAATAAAATTTTGAATGTTTAAAAATAGAGGGAAAGGCACACTAATAAATATCAGACTTTGCTTGTTAGACATTTTACAGAGCAGACAGAAAAAAAGAGAAACAAATCACACTTAAGCAGTTGCTCTATTTTCTAATTCCACATCATGCACCTCAATTCAAAAGGGTTAAGAGCCCATTAAATTCTTTTCTTAGTCTGTAAGATTCTTTGCCAAACATCTCTTCAGTGTTTTGAAGAAAATGTCTTGAAGGTTAGTCACAAAGAATTATTGTACTTCTCAAACATCCTTGACTTATATCTTGAAACGCAGGGCCATTTTAATTACTTACGGATGAAAGCCAGAGTCATTTAGCGCAATCAGACTTGAGGTTCTTCCTATCAAGGAGAACATCTTAGAAATCTATCACATGCAAACTGTACAGCTGATATTTAAGAGCTTTTTCAAAGTTTTTCACCACTCCTGCCTTTTTTCTTTATTGCAAACCTGTTCCATGCAATTTGCTATAACTGATTGAAACATGAAGATTGAGGTGAAGGACAGAAGGTTGGTTACATTCCAAGCTGGATGAGAGGCCTCTGTAGAACAAGTCTGGGGGATGTAGTCCAGATGTTGTTTTAGTCCCAATGTTATTGTACTAAAATTCTTAGCCACTATGTCTGGTGGTGAGGAATAATTAAAAATCTAGACCAGCTAGTCTGCGAGCAAATGTCCGTAAAACTTCTTTATTTGTTAGATGAAAAGAAAATTTATCAAATTAGAAAAATATATATATTCATAACCCAGCCAATACACATTTTGGTACCTCACATGGTCAACCTATTTCTGGATATGTTTGATCTGATGATTCCAAAATGGCACCAGTTGCCTCCTATCAACTCTAGTTTTTGAGACACAGAACATATGGTGCATACTAGTTGCCATCTGTTACCCCATAGAAAACCATGATAACCATATCTAGAGCTCATGTGGTCTATCCAATGTAATTTTCTGAATCAGCACCCCAAATAACCCTAGGAACAGGCCTAAAAACAAAAACACCAAAATATTTTTTTGCTGGATTGTAAAATCAAACCTCACATTTATAGATGAAACAGCTTTCTAATTTGATTTCCTAGACCCATCCTTAATTGATAGAATCGTAAAGTTGAAAGAGACCATTCAGTCCACCCCCTGCCATGCAAGAATTACAACCCCCTCTTTCCTACTCTTTACCTGTATATCTGATTCTATTAGAATACTCATTTTAGCTTGGGCTATGACTTATGTGTGGGTCATGTCTCTTGTTAATTGAACTAAACCATATTGACAAGACAACTTTTTCTCATCCATTGACCAGTGAGATACCGACGTGGGCTGTAAACCCATTTTTATGAGTTGTAAATAAAGCAGTTACAAAACAGTCTGAATGTGATCCTCTTTCTGAAATGGCACAACACAGATCATAAAACCTAAGCCATGGGAAGGGGATAATTATGTGGCTCAGTGCTGTCTGGGCAATTCAGTTTTGGAATACCTATAGACGACAATATGCAGAGATATTGCTATGGGTGGGGCCAAAATGAAGCCATTGTTTCCCCAGATTAGAATCCCCCATGAATGTTTTTCTTTATTCCTTTAGCACTGAAGTGTGTTTACATATGGCCCGCAGTTTGGGGGTCCTCCTGGACTCAGTGCTGACACTTGATGCACAGGTGTTGGCGGTGGCCGGGAGGGCCTTCGTACAGTTAAAACTTGTGTGCCAACTGCGACCAATTTGTGCCCCAACTGGTCCATGCCTTAGTTACCTCTAGATTGGACTACTGCAATGTGCTCTACATGGGGCTTCCCTTGAACACGGCCAGGAAACTCCAATTGGTCCAATGTGCGGCAGCCAGATTAATAACTGGGGCAAATTACAGGGAGCAGTCAACCCCCCTGTTTAATGAGCTCCATTGGCTGCCGTGTATTTTCTGGCCCCAATTCAAGGTACAGGTCATCACCTACAAAGCCCTAAATGGTTTGGGACCCACCTACCTTTGTGACTGTATCTCCCTCCATGAACCTGCCTGATGCCTCCGATCTTCGGGGGAGACTCTCCTTTTGCCCCTGCTGTTATCTAAGACCCATCTTGTGGGAACAAGGGAGAGAGCTTTCTCCTCAGTGGCTCCCTGACTTTGGAATACATTGCCCGGTTAGATTAGGCAAGCCCCCACTTTAGAAAGTTTTAAGAAGAATCTCGAAACCTGGCTCTTCTTTTGTGCTTTTGGTGATTAACCATACAATTTTATATTGCTGCTACCCCTCAACGTTTGTCCTTAGAGTACACCTCCTCCTCTCCTGTATGAAGATTCTTCTCAACCCCACTCTTGAAGAGTTTCTCCCTCACAAATAATCTGCTCCATCCCTATCTCACCCCGTGTTTTTAACTTTAGTATTTTATTCTGTACATGCGGTCCATCCACTGTTACTGTGTTATGAATGATTTTATTTTAATTTTATATTTTTTTGCTGTATTTTTATGTTTTATGTAATTTATTATGCGATTGTTTGTATTTTTTGACTTCATTTATTGTATTGTGTTGTAGGGCTTGGCCTCATGCAAGCCACCCCGAGTCCCCATCGAGGAGATGGTGGTGGGGTATAAATAAAGATGATGATGATGATGATGATGATGATGATGATGATGATTATAGCTCTGTTTGTAAACTTTAGCTTGATAACTTGACTGCTCCTTTACTTTACATGCTTTTCTAACTACTGAATTGAAATTTTAAGTTACTGAGATTTTAGAAATTTGGAGACTGGAGGAAAAATTGATAGAGGGAGCAGAATTCTTGTTCAGATGGCAATGTCATGTCCTCCGTCTTCTCAAACCTTTACCCCATTCATACCTGAATATTTTAAACTCAGTAGAAGAGCTTCTTTACACCTAAAAATATACACTGGGGAAAACACTTGGCTGACATTTCACAATGAAAGAGAAAAATGCATTTTCTGTGTACAGTCAGTGTTTTATGTATGAAATGGATTAATTGTATAGCTACCCTATTATTGGTGAACTGCAATAGTACCAGCCAACACAGACATTTGTAAAAAGTACTGGGAATTGCAATTGCAATCCAAGAACTTTTGTAAGGCAGCATAGTTCCTGTTGTAAAAGTAGTCTAAACTGAAACATGTTGTTTGGCTCTAAGTTGTGTGTGTGAGTGTGTGGACTGTCACCTTGTCGTGGTGAGGGGGCTTGCGTGTTCCGATGAACCTGTAGGCACAACAACTGGAGTCGTGCACTCCCAGGAGTGGCTGCGGGGGAGGTTCCAGACCAAGCACAGTCTGAAGACCCAAAGACCTCAACGGCGGAGCAGGCGGAGGATAACATGGTACATGTTACAACGGCTGCGAAGGCGGAAGAAGGCTGCAACAGACTGAGAAGCCACGGTCATTGTGTTAAACTACATCACCAGTGGAACCTCACTCTGTGAAGTCTGTGTGTTGATCAGTTGTGCACTGACCCCCACACATTAAAAAAATCCACGCACAGGCGTCTTCCAAAGAAAATAAAAACCAACCAACCAAAGTCCCATGGCGATCAGCGAGTGGCGACGGGGGCAGGACTGTGAAATCTGGAAGCCCCTAGTCACAGACTGGCACATGGGCGGTGGGTACGGACTCAGTCGTTCTACCTCAAGGTCCGAGGCAGTTGAGTAGTTCGGCAGCTGTATCCGCGACTGAGCAGCCCTATTGAGGACCCACTCTGCTCACCCCACATGGGGAGGGGGCTAGAAAAGGTGCCCCAAACATAGTCTGCCTCACTCATCCCTGACTGGACTGCCGCGTCCAGTGGGGTCACCACCCTGCGGCCAAAAAAGAAAAATGAACTTCGGTACGTGGAACGTACGGACTCTGATGGACAACAGTGGCAGTGAACGCCCCGAACGCAGAACTGCCATCATTGCAAGGGAGCTGGGACGCTTCAACATCGACATAGCAGCCCTTCAGGAGACCCGGAGAGCAGGAGAGGGACAGCTGAAGGAAGAAAAAGGAGGCTACACCTTCTTCTGGAAGGGACTGCCCGAAAAAGACCAAAGAATGCACGGAGTTGGCTTCGCCATCAGAAATGATCTGGTGAAACATCTGTCCGAAGCACCCACTGGCATCAACGAACGACTCTCAACCCTCCGAATCGATCTTGCCAAAAACCAACGGGCAACCATCATAAGTGCCTATGCACCAACACTAGATGCTGACGAAGACATCAAGGAGAAATTCTACTGTCAGCTGGACACCGTCCTATCCGGGATACCTAAGGAGGACAAAATCATCCTCCTGGGGGACTTCAATGCAAGAGTCGGGCGAGACTTCGACTTGTGGCCAGGGACCATAGGAAAAGACGGGGTTGGAAACAGCAACTCAAATGGCATCCTGCTTCTCACCAAATGTGCGGAGCACAACCTGGTCATCACCAACACGCTCTTCCGCCAGAAAAACAAGTTCAAGACATCATGGAAGCACCCCCGGTCAAAGCATTGGCACCTCTTAGACTATGTAATCACACGCGCCAGAGACCGCCGTGACGTGCTCCTCACAAGAGCCATGATAGGTGCTGACGACTGCTGGACTGACCACAGGCTAATTCGATCCTCGATGGCTATCAAGATCGCCCCCAAGCGCAGACTCCAAGGAAGGAAGACAAGGCGCAAAATGAACACCCAAGCCCTTCAGGAGCCCTCCAGACGAGCCCATCTCCAAACAGCACTCAAGGACCATCTACCCATAGAACACCCCGAAAATGTTGAGGAACATTGGAACAAACTGAAGACCTCCATCATCCAAGCCTGCGAAGAAACTATTGGATACCAAGCCAAGAAACATCAAGACTGGTTTGATGAAAATGACATCGAGATCCAACAGCTAATTGACAAGAAAAGGAAAGCCTTCCAAGCATGGCAGAGAGACATCAACTGTGCTGCTAAGAAAAAGATCTATGCTAGTGCAAAAGCTGAGGTCCAAAGAAGGACAAGAGAACTCAAGAACATCTGGTGGACAAAGAAGGCCGAAGAAATCCAACACCTGGCAGATACCCATAATGCTCAGGGATTCTTCAAAGCCACAAAGGTAATCTATGGACCAAGAAACCATGGCATACAGCCTCTACGCTCATCAGATGGAACCAAACTCCTGAAGGACCAAAACTCAATTGCACTACGTTGGAAAGAACACTACCAAAGCCTCCTGAACCGCAGCTCCAATGTGGCCGAAGAGGTCCTCTCACAAATCCCACAACAACAAACCAGGGACGAGCTTGCAGCACTGCCTAGTTTGGAAGAAGTCAGCAATGCCATCAGCCAACAGAAGAATAACAAAGCCAGTGGACCAGATGGGATCCCTGCTGAAATCTTTAAAGAGGGAGGATCTGAGCTAACACACCAACTCCACCAGCTCATAGAAAAAGTGTGGGTGACCGAGAAAATCCCAGCAGATTTCAAGGATGCCACCATCATCACCCTCTTCAAAAAAGGGGAAAGAACAGACTGCGGAAACTATCGAGGTATCTCCCTTCTAACCTCCGCTGGGAAAATCCTCGCAAGAATCCTTGCAAACCGCCTCCTGCCCCTCTCAGAAGACACCCTCCCAGAATCCCAGAACGGCTTCCGCCCCTCCAGAGGAACCGTGGACATGATCTTCACTGCACGACAACTCCAAGAAAAATGCAGGGAACAAAACCAACCCCTGTACATGGCATTCATCGACCTTGCAAAGGCATTTGACACAGTGAATCGCAGCGCTCTCTGGACCATCCTCCACAAAATCGGGTGCCCTAACAAATTTGTGAACATCCTGCAGCTCCTCCATGATGACATGATGGCAACAGTTTTGGACAGCAGTGGCTCCCAAAGTGACCCATTTAAGGTGGAATCCGGTGTCAAACAGGGATGTGTTATCGCCCCAACTCTATTCTCCATCTTCATCGCTATGATACTTCACCTTGTTGATGGGAAGCTTCCCACCGGAGTGGAAATAATCTATCGGACAGATGGCAAGCTATTCAACCTCAGCAGACTGAAAGCCAAAACCAAGGTTACAACAACATCTGTTATAGAACTCCAGTATGCTGATGACAATGTCGTCTGTGCGCATTCAGAAGAAGATCTACAAGCCACTCTCAACACCTTCGCAGAAGCATACGAGAAGCTCGGCCTGTCACTGAACATTGAGAAAACCAAGGTGCTGTTCCAGCAGTCGCCAGCCAATCCCTCTCCAATGCCAGTAATACAGCTTAATGGCGTAACATTAGAAAATGTGGACCATTTCCGCTACCTTGGCAGCCACCTCTCCACCAAAGTCAACATCGACGCCGAAATACAACACCGCCTGAGCTCTGCAAGTGCAGCATTTTCCAGAATGAAGCAGAGAGTGTTTGAGGACCGGGACATCCGTAGGGAGACCAAGGTGCTTGTCTATAAAGCCATTGTCCTCCCAACCCTGCTATATGCCTGTGAGACGTGGACAGTCTACAGACGTCATATGCAACTCCTGGAACGATTCCATCAGCGCTGCCTCCGGAAAATCCTGCAAATCTCCTGGGAAGACAAGCGGACAAACGTCAGTGTGCTGGAAGAAGCAAAGACCACCAGCATTGAAGCAATGGTCCTCCAACATCAACTCCGCTGGGCCGGCCACGTTGTCCGGATGCCTGACCACCGTCTCCCAAAGCAGTTGCTCTACTCCGAACTTAAGAACGGAAAACGGAACGTTGGTGGACAGGAAAAGAGATTTAAAGATGGGCTGAAAGCCAACCTTAAAAACTCTGGCATAGACACTGAGAACTGGGAAGCCCTGGCCCTTGAGCGCTCCAGCTGGAGGACAGCTGTGACCAGCAGTGCTGCAGAATTCGAGGAGGCACGAGTGGAGGGTGAAAGAGAGAAACGTGCCAGGAGGAAGGCGCGTCAAGCCAACCCCGACCGGGAACGCCTTCCACCTGGAAACCAATGCCCTCACTGCGGAAGAAGATGCAGAGCAAGAATAGGGCTCCACAGCCACATACGGACCCACAGGGAAATCCATAATGGAAGACCATCTTACTCGTCCAACGAGGGATCGCCTAAGTAAGTAAGTAAGTAAGTAAGTAAGTGTGTGTATACCCCTGTAAGACGCCCATTGACTTATGGCAACCCCATTAATTTCATAAGATTTTCTTAGGCAAGGAATACTTGGAGATGCCATTTCCTTCTCTGAAATATAGCCTATAGCACCTGATATTCACTGGCTCTCTCCCATCCAAATCAAAGGCAGTTCTTGGAAGCACTTAAAAAGTAATATACAAGGTGCTTTGGATTTCATACATGTCTTTGTCATTCCATTCACAAATATCCTATTACCTGCCATCAAAACCAGTTTCAACACTCTATCCCATAGCAAATGTATTTTCCATTGCATTTCATACATCAGACAAGCACTGTTTCCAAGTGAGACAGACTTGTATGATAATGAGTCTGTTCAAAATCTGCAGAGTAAGAAATTTGGAAATCTGAAATCCTCCCAAAGGAGACAGACAGTACAGACTTATATATCTTCACATAAAAGAAAATCCCATAGAGTTCTAGACCCTTGTAAGTGAGGATAGGTTTAAATTTATTAATACTGAAGGCATGTGTATACTCCTTAAATGCCACTAAATTTGTTTTGAATAGGAGATGTATGTAATACTTCTCTTGGATTTGGAATGTATGAAAGTAGCATTCCACATATTCTTCACATCTGTATCTAGTGATCATACAATGGCCTTATGATTGGTATTGATATTAAAGAATTTCACAATTAATCATTGTGGATTGAAATGCATATTAAAATAATAAATAATAGAATAAATATTGACGTAACTGAACACATGAATTATTGGCTGATTTATTACAGGTGCATATGAGAGCGATGAACATGTAAGATGAGCAATAAGAAAGTCATATTTTATGTATTTCAATAAACCAGCAAATACATTTCACTCTTAAACATACTTCATTCCCCTAAGTTATTTTGGCTGCTGTAGCATACTGTACCAGAAATGTCATAAGCAGAATATACAAAACAGCAATTCCATTTCTCTGTCACTTGGCAGGCCTACAATGAATTCTATAATGAATCATCTGCCATGAATTCTGTTTGCTTCTGTTGTACTAGCAGTCCATTCCTTGTGTTAGACATGGAAACAGTAAACATAAGTTTTAGAGTGTCATTATCATCTTTCCTAGCTCAATGTTTAGTGACTCCAGAAATTCAATGAATTCTTATGAGTTTCATCAGAAAACCAGGGCTCATTTTAGTTATGGGCCTATCTTACACTCACTGTTTCATATGAACATTTTCTGGTCATCTAAAATGAAAATCTCTAGTTCTTTGAGAGAAATGTGCTTTTTTAAAAGGACATTCTTGGTGTACCAGCATTGGCACAATTTAGAAAAAGTTAAGCAAGTCTGTTGAACTCAAGTTAGTTCAATATTACAACCATACCCTCCAACTTTAAAAAAGATAAAAATAGAGACACATATGTAAATTTGTAAGGAATGTAGCCAAAAAACATGACAGCGTGGCCAAGGTTTGGCCAATCAACCCAGAGCATAGTTAAGAACAAGAGTCATTAAGGAAAATACACAATAATGCAATATTTGAAGCACATAATTTAATGTATAGCAAAACCACCTTTCAAGTTTTCAAAAAGTTTTAATAATGCAGACTCAGATTTTTCTAACGACCGTGAATTTCTGAAAATGAATGAGTTTCATGACTATTCTCTTTTAAGAGAATAGAAGCATGCAGACACTTACTTATAATGGTGACAAACTAACCATCATGATGAAATGAATCAGCCATGGTTTCATCAAATCCATATTGTGGTGAACTGGGGCAGATATGACATCTTTCTGTATGCATAAAATACTGATCATGCTTCTCCTACTTATGATGTGCTACCCTGAGAATGTCTGATCATTACAGAAATGTATAAGAACTAAATGATCTTCAGAGCAAACAACCCCAGGAATAAGACATAGTGCAACAGGATCACATAGATATGCTGCACAGTAGGGCATGATCCTCTCATCTACAGATTTGCTATCCATGATTCCACTTATACACAACAAAAAAATGTCCCTCCCCACTCCTGAAGGTGTTTGTAGGTCCTTCAGTGCAATTCTATGTATGCTTCTTGACCAAGTATAGTCAAAATATAGTCTGCTATTATCTATGTTTTCAGGTATCCACAGGGGGCCTTTAGATGTTTTACCCATAGATATTGGGGGGGGGGGGGCACAGATGATTGTGTAGGTTTCACTATATGAACCAATCCACAGAGTAAGAGACAGGGATATGTGGGTCATAAAGAGAGTAGCGAAAGGAAAGAGCTTAATCTGGCCTGGAGGGATCTAAAAGAAGCACTGCCTCCACTACGGTGCCACTTCTGGCCTTTTTGAAAGCCCTGGTGGGGAAATAAAAATCATTGCCAGGGGCAGCTGAATCCCTGAGATAGCTGTGGTGCTTTCCCCTCTATGCAGAATGACTTGCCTTATCCACCAAGCTCCCCAAAATCCATATGTTTGGCCCCTTGTCTAATACATGGTGTTGATTTATACACAAGTAAATATGGTAGTCCATGGAATGAGAGGCAGGGATGTGTAAGTTCCCTGCGTTGAAACTGATTGTTTTTGTTTCTGTTGTAATTCATTTATTCTATCCATAACACAGATGGTAAACAGACCCACAACTTGTGGTTAGGACTGCATTCTATAAAACAACCAAATGCATTTGATGACTTATGCACAGTTTAAAATATGTTCCCAAAAGAAAATTGTGCATTTCTAAAATGCTTTAGTTGTTGTAGACATAATTCATGGATTTGTGTCTATTTGAATCCACCCAAAATGTGCAAAGATTTTTCCGTCATAAATATATATTCCATATAGAACTGGCATGGAAGAAAGTTGGTGATGAGAAGGAACACATCTACAATAACAAGCCTGATATATGTGTTCATCTCTAGTTAGAATTACTGTTATTCAAAACTGTGAATATGTGCATGAATCCTGGAGCAATAGCAAATTTCTGAAATGTGTATTTGTTTCACAGTCTTTTGCCATTCCTTTATATGGTGTAAGGATTATGAATTGTCAGAACTGCTATGTATGTCTGTGTATCCCATATTTCCTCAGCCAACTTTTATAATTTATAATTTTCATTTGTATTTATTTAATTAATTCCCCTTTGAATAGCATCTACACTGTAAAATTAATGCAGTTTGATCCACTTTAACTGCCATGGCTCAATGCTATGGAATCATGGAACTTGTCGTTTTAAAAGATCTTTAGCCTTCCCTGCCAAATAGTACTGATGCCTCACCAAACTACAGTTTCCATGATCCCATGGCATTGGGCCATAGCAGATAAAGTGATGTCTAACTGCATGAATTCTACAGAGGCACTCTAGTGAGTCGTGTTTATCCAAAGTATCTTGGTCTCAGTGTAGTCATTTTAGCTTCTCTAGAGAGAGTTAAGTTGTACTTAAATATATAAATCATTGTGTCTTTAGATATAAATGTTGGTTCTCTTGCAAAATATTACTATTTATACTATCCTGAAAAAAAACCTAATACTAATACTCACTACCTGGTGAGATTAGGCAATCCCCCAGCTTTAAGAAAGATCTAAAAACTTGGCTCTTCTGATGTGCCTTTGGAGAGTGACCATATATCCCATTTCTGTCTGTTCCATCTACAGTGACGTCTTCATGATACACTTTTTCCCATCCCTAATGAAGGCTTAACCCCACTGTTCATCCCTTATGAGCTCCTCCCTCACAAATACACTTTATACTACTGCTATCCCATCCAGGGTCTTATCATTTTATCTTGTGCATTTGGCCCGCCCATTGTGTTCAACTTTTCATTATGTTATTTTGCACTGTTTATTTTATCTTGTTGCTTTATGTATTTTATTGTGATGTAATTTTTCATTGTTTTGTATTTCATTTTGCTGTATTGTATTTTCAGGCTTGGCCTCATGTTAGCCGCCCTGAGTCCCCTTTGGGGAGATGCTGGTGGGGTATAAATAAAGATTATTATTATTATTATTATTATTATTATTATTATTATTATTATTATTATTATTATTTAAAACATGATACAAAGGGCTTGCCTGTGGTAGAAAACACATACAAGTACCATGTAACTGTTAAACTGCAACATTCTAGTTACACCATCAAAAGGATGACATAAATATGTATCTTTTTGAAAACCAGAATTAATTTAAAATAATGCATTGTCTTCAGTTACTTACTTCTGGTCTCTCTTATCACCCCATATAATCTCTCTCTCTAATGTCTGGTCAGTTTGGTACAGCTTATTTCCAATTCCTTCTGAATAGATCCACATAATATATTCAGAAACCTGTTGCAATACTTAAGGAATTTCTTTGTGCTAAGAATGTATGAGTTTTATTCCTTTTTTAAAAAAAGAAGCAAACCTTTGATATTAGCTGCATTCCCTATTCCTACATTGGCAAACCACAGTGGACCACAATAGAGGGCCAGTATATGGCAGGAGGGTTCCTGAAGAGCAAATAATTTCAGAGGATTTCAATCAAATGAGCCAAGTTACACACCACAAGGTGCTTGATCCAGCCCACTTTTGTGGTATTCCTCCCTGGTCTCCAAATTAAAGACAAATATTATAGCTGTGTTGGCACTGCTGCCTGCATACATACACAAATGAATGTGTGTGTGTGTGCACACACACCGTGTCACATAAAGCTATCTGCCCTGTCGCTCACATGGCTGATTTTTCATTACTGAATACTAGATACCCCACTAAATTATTAATGAGGATCCTGTTATATTTATTACAGAGCTGACTGATATTACTGCCAATTGTCAAATTTCAGTTTCCTGTTGTTGATTTTCATGCATGAGGAACATATTGCTGCTGGATTGGTGCCAGCGCTCCATCAATCTCTCCAGCTGACTTCGACCTCAGGATATGTAAGAGCAGCCGATAAATTGGAAGATCAATGCCTTGTCCCTCCTGCTGTGCCAGCTGCTATTGAGAAATTAATATGAGGATCACTATAAATAAAAGATAAAAGATGATATGGCTTAGAGTGTAAAATATTAAGGTTGGACACAATGTGCTCTCTGAATCTAAACCAAAAGCCAAGTATGTTAACCCTGTAAGAGCTCACACACTGCTGTGTTAGTTGGAGGACACAGAAAAAGCCTGCCTGGACATGAGAAGACATCCCTTTAAAGTCTCGCTAGGTCGTATGCTCACATGGAGATGTAACAGAATTTGAAACATGGCATCAGGTACTGAAGCTGAATGAGACCAACTGTCTGGCATACCCTTCAATATCCTATATAGACTTTAAAAAAATGTAGAAATAGTCTTAGCACTTGTATCAAACTGTGGATTTTAAAGCAAAGGATGTCTTGGTAATTGTGGATAACTTGGTGGAAAGTTTTGTTGGAGAAGGGAGGATGTTTTCCATTAAAGATAATAGAATGATAGAGTTAGAAGAGACCATAAGGGTCATCTGATCCAATGGCCTGCCATTCAGAAACACACAATTTTTGTTTCTAGCTACCTCATATGAAATAATGTCTATTACGATGTCCCTATGCCCCCACTTTTTTGCCCTATGTATAGCTTGGTTGTGTTTGTTCTGATGAAAAGAAGAGAATATTCACTTCATAGTGGTTTCTTGAATCTATGTTACTGGGGCCCCTTCTACACAGCTATATAAAATCCAGATTATCTGATGTGAACTGGATTATCTGGCAGTGTAGACTAAGATCTTCCAGTTCAAAGCAGATAATGTGGAATATCTGCCTTGATATTCTAGATTATATGGCAGTGTAAAAGGACCCTGAGAATGGTGAATTTGTTCTGGCATTCAGTATGAACCTTAAGGGAGCTATTCAAGATGCTGATCTATCCCCAAAATAGATAGCTTATTTAAAGTTTCAGTGGGATTCATTGCTCCTCTGAAGGGAGATTCCACTAACCTCTACATGAACCAATAGCAATTGAGAGAACAAATTTACATAATACATACCAATTTATATGTAGAATTGTGCATTAATAAAATGGTGATGATGACTTGAATATCATTATTTCTTGTTTGTTTTATTTATTTAACTTATATTCCAAATGTGACTTAAGGCAACACAAATTCAAACAAGGTACACAAATTAAAAACCTATTAATAAATGAACATTTGAGTTAGGATGTTTAGGATTGTTCAGTAAATCTTCAATATATCCACTAACAAGACAAAACTGATGGAGGGATTGTTGTCCATATTAGTAGAATCATAGAATCATAGCACTAGCAGGGTTTCTTTGGGCCATCCAGTCAAAAACTTCTGCTCAATTCAGAATCTCCAGGTAGAGCATCCCCAGCAGATAGCTGTCCAGTCTCTTTTTGAAGATGTCCAGAGAAGAAGGCCCCACCATCTCTATTGGCAATTGGTTTAGTTGCTGAATTGTTCTTATTGTCAAGAGCTTTTTTCTAATATTCAAATAAACTGAGTCAGGAGCAAATAAGCCAGGACCCTCTTCTTTGTAGTAGCCCTTAAGATATTTAAAAAGTGTGATCATACCACTCCTCAAACTTCTCCTCACCAGGCAGGAGATGCCTTTTGATCACTCCTCATACACACTGCTCTTCTCTGAACTTGCTCCACCTTGTCTATATACTTTCTAAAATGATCACTTAGAATGTTATTTAGAACATCAGTTTTAAAAAGACTAAATTCAGTCCTCTGTCTCCTCCTCAAACAATGCACAAGGTTCAACATTCAAAAACCTGGAAAAACAAAAAAATGAGTAGGTAAACAGATATCAAATCTATCTTCCAAGTCCACCATACTAAACATTATTGTATACTGGTCTGCTCAGAACAATGGTTGCTATAAAAATAGTACTGAGTCTAAAATATAGTGGTGAAAATGATCATCATTATCATCATTTAATAACTTATTAATCGCCCTCCATCCGAGAATGCTCTAGGCAATTTACAGCTAAATTATAAACGCTAAAATACATACATACAAAAATTAAAAATTAACAGAGATCGAATGCTCTAGTAAAAAGCCAGGTCTTAAGTGCAAGAGTAAAAGGCCCTAAGTAACACATGGCTCTCATGTAGGGCGGCAAGGAATTCCACAAGGCAGGGGCAGAAATAGAAAAAGCCCTGCATCTGGTCCTTTCCAAGTGCACTTCTCTAGGACCCAGTATATGGAGTAAGTCACGTTGGGCTGGTCGTTGCGACCTCCGATGATGGGAGAAGGAGAGGCGGTCCCTAAGGTACAATGATGCACTGTGAAATAATGTAGATCATATTCAGTAATATTCAGAATTCAGTAAAATTCAAGTTATGTGGTACATTTTGAGTTTCCCTTATCTAAATATCTGAAATTTGAAATACTCCAAAACCAGAAAGTTTTGCCACCAGCTGCCCACTTTTGCCTTTGGGGAAAGGGGCTGCGAGATCAGACAGAATGAAAAAGAATCAAGGACAGGGCAAGGAAGTTTCCCTTCCTGGCTACTTTGCTAAAAAGAGTGGAAAGTGCTGATAGCCAGGGAAGTGTCTGGGATATCTGCTTTCTCCAAGGGCCTTGTGTTAGTGAAGTCTTCTCCTTCTTCTCTCTCCCCCCCCCCCCCCCAATCAAGATTCCTTGCTGGAAGGGTAACTAGCCCTTAGCCCTCATTCACTAATATATGCAAATAGAGATAATCTAAAATCTAAATTAATCCAAAATCCTTCAGGTCTCAACATTTTAGATGAGGGAGATTAAAAATGTACCACATAACTTGAAGGGCTTGCCTCAAAGTTGCACTGTTTGTCCAAACATTTTATAGGAATCTTATGTCTTGTCATTTGAAAATATTGTTTTGGGTCTTACTCTTTAAAGGCTAAGGGGCATGTGCAATTCAACCTGGAACTATTGTTTTGGGGCTCACCCTTTGAAGGCTAAATTCATACACAATGTAATGTGTTGAAATTTTAAACTTAAAATATTTATCTGGAATTTGGTTGAACGAATAAAAGACAACTTGTGTTGTTGTACACCGCCGTGAGTCGCCCTAGGGCTGAGAACGGCGGTCAACAAATGCAGTAAATAAATGCAGTAAATAAATAAATATGAGATTTTGCAGTGGATGTCTAAAGCAGAGCATCTGATGTGCTAGACAGAATTTGAACAACTCACCAGCTCACTCTATGCCCCTTGGAACCCCCATCAGATTTTGCAGAGAAATAAATTGAATTTCTAATAGTCGTTGTGCTCACAAATCCTTGGGCATATACAAGGCCATCCACTTGAGGAAGGTAAGATAAGAAAGAGTAGTACATGATATCAGAAGACTTGGAGGACCTCACCCAGAGAGGCTGCTATCATCCAGACTTCATTGAGAACAGCCAGGTGAGATTTAGGGGAGAGAGCAGATAAGACATCAGAGAACAAAGAAAGGCTACATGATGCAGGAAGAGGGTGAATGTGAACAAAGACAAAGTCAAACAATAAATTACCATAAACATTTTGAGCCTAAACTCCTAATGCAATCTAATTACCAGGCATACAGAAGATGTAAACTCCAATGAAGTAATGTTCACTATGAAAAATATTGCCCAATATTACATAAGAGTGCAGTCTTAGCATCCCCCTCTCCTCTCCTCTCCTCAATTCACTGTTCACCATTCTTTCTTTTCTTTCTTGTTCGCTTTTCACTTATGTCCAACCTGACCCAGTCTACTCAAAGAGC
This sequence comes from Anolis sagrei, assembly GCF_037176765.1. Taxonomy (NCBI): domain Eukaryota; kingdom Metazoa; phylum Chordata; class Lepidosauria; order Squamata; family Anolidae; genus Anolis; species Anolis sagrei. The sequence goes on from NC_090022.1 coordinate 227,220,529, forward strand.
ATTAGTATGGAAGACTATGTGATGTGTTTGATCAATGGCTTTTAGTGTGAACAGAGGACATATTCTCCAAAGTTCTCATGCAATTATATAGGAAAAAGAGATCAAACAAAGAACAAAAAAAGTTTGGAAGAAATTATAAAGGAGTGGCTTTCCTGAATTTTGTGTACTCCAGATATATTGATCTACACCTACAGTATCCCCATAGACTTGGTCCAATTGATAGTATTTAGTTAATAAAAAACAATGACATTATTTAGGCTAAAGTTCCATGCCTCATTTACTTGGAAGTAGACCTGTAGAGGATTCACTGTTAAATTTAATTAAATTTCACTACAGTACTCCATTTGTAAACTGGTTATTTATTTTTCTTTTAAAGGCAAGCTAGAAAAAATTACCATGTGTATAAATGCTTGATTTCCTTGTCAATATGCTGAATATATGCATGCCACATGTTTTGTGACTTGAGGCACAGGCTCCAGAGTGATTGGCTCTGCATATATTTCTAGTTTCTGTTTTCTGCACAATACATTGTGTGCAGTCTGAATTATGATTGGTTCATCATGACAGCCTTCTGCATTCTGTGGGGTCCTATTTTCTTCCATCATTTCTTCAACCTAAATTACCCCCTTCAAACAATGTTATGCATACTTCCTATCCAGAGAAAAATCAGAGCTCAGAAAGTTACTTTAAAAGTAATTTTACTTATAGAGTAACAATTCAAAAAATAGCACGATTATCATTTTTAAAAGATGTTCTTTACGTTCTCATTATCTAAAAGTAATTAACATAGAGTTTAATTAGCTTGGTCAATATCTATTGTGGCTATTGTTCTTATAAAAGATCAATCCACAAGAACTAGTAGAAAGGCAGTAATTCCCTAAATTTCCATGTGCCCTAAAAACTACAGGGTTAGGAAACTTGCTGAACATGATTTTGGGCTGTGAGGGGTCAGAAGTCAAAATCCACAATGCTACCAGTATCTTCATGGTAAATTTAAGTAATGCAAAAATAAATAAATAATCAGAATGCTTCAAGTTACTAAATACAACAAATCCTGAATCAAGGCAATGTTCAGGGACTTCTGGACCTAACACATTGTACCCCACATTAGCAGAAGTCAGATAATGCTATGGAGCTTCCCCAAAACTCTGACATAGCTCTGCACTTTGGAATTCATGTGGATAGCTGGGGTGGTTCTGCTTTAAACCATTGAACTGTTCCCATGGGCCAGTGCCACCACCCCATTTTCCCTGTGCTCTATACCACAGTTCTATGGTACAGGGAAAAGGGAATGGCACTTAACCTTTTTGCTGCTTATTACTGCAGCAATAGCCACAGAGTTCCAGAGTACTGTCAGAAAACACACCTACACAATCTAGGAAAAGGACATCAGGAAAATCACCTGGAGGTGACCAGGAGTTCTTGGGAACTCCATGGCTGTTGCCACAGTGACAACAAATATATAACTAAGAGTAATCTTTCAGTGGTCAGAACTCTTCTCCTGCCGCTGTCTACTTTAGGTTGATGTGGAAATGAATCAGCCCTGTGACAGTTAAACATAAGATGGAGCTGATCCAGGATAACCCAGGGAAAAGTCATATAAAAATGGCTTTGCCCTGGATTAACCTTACTGCAGCCTTACCCTGTATAGCTGCAACTTTCCTGACAGCCATCCCATGATCTCCAGGCTCAGACAACCCAGGAAAATGGGATGGCAAATTCCTGTGTCTGTCCTCCTTTCATGTACCGACTGTCCCTGGCTATGATACAGCACATACCCTCTTCCTGGTGCTCTTCTTGATGTCAGGAAGGCCATCAGCTTGCTGCAGGGAAGGGAGAGGGAAGAGGCGGGGCACCCTTCCCCCTTGGTGCACTGGGGACTGCTGCGACACAGGGAAGGATATCCAGACTTGCTTCCCAGCAGTATCAAACTATGTTTGGCATGACTGGGCAGTAAGGACTCCTCCTCCCTGTGTGGACTCCATGCAGGTTCAGTCCAGTGCTTAAAATGCCAGACCATGCCCACATTTTTGAACTGTGTAGAAAAGCCCCATATAAACACCTCCATGAAATTCAGGGCTGGCTTGAAGCAGCAATGCTTTGGATTAGTCCCAGATTTAGGTGCCCATGTAGATGGGCCCTCAGGTATAAATGACACATAAATATTGAAGTATAGCTATAAACGTTTCTATAGCTATATCACAAAAAGAGTGAAATTATATGTGGTTATGTCTCAGCTCTACAACTACTTAGGGGTGTCCTAGTTATTGGGAGAGGGGGGAAAGGAGTATCTTACATTTGTAACTCATTACAAATTTGTAACTCATGAAAAATCACCTATACATAGACACGTCTGAACTACATATATAACAGTCAGTGCCAGTATATGCATGGAGTCATTGGCACTTTGCAAAGATAGTGGCACCAGAGAGCAAGAGTGGGAGTGTGTTGGTGTTCATCTCACTGATTTTAATCTCCCACCTCTCTGCCATTTGACATTCAAGGTTCAATTGATGTGCAAGAGAGAGGCAACTTCCTTCCCAAAGAGAAATTCACAAAACTTTCATACAGATAGAGATATACTCTTATTTGTAGTTCAACCACCTGCTGAGTGACAAAGGCTGCTTTTGGTCTACCAGTTCCTATGAAGAATTCCCAAACTGTACGGTGGTTCTTCCCCCACCCCTCCTTTCCCTCACATTCTCTTTTTCTGCTGTTTCTTAAGGGTCAAAAAAGTATGCATTACAAAAAAGAGAAAGAAAAAAATATTAAAGATCAATGCCTTTTCTCCCTGCAGTGCCTGCCTTGGCTGAGAAATGAATATGAAGATCACTATAAATAAAAGATAAAAGATGATATGGCATTTGGAGTAAAATATTAACACCAGGCACAAGGTGATGGATCAAAGTCCAACCAAATTAACCCCCTGGGATAAACAGGGGTCTTGTTTATGTTGGATGTGAAAAATGGAGACCTCTTTCTCTCTCTATAATCCTGTATGCATACAGACACAAACATCAGCCATTCAAGATTTTCCAAAGAGGGCTAAAGTCAACAGAATTTCACCAGGCAAAGTATTGGGCACTTTGTACCTTATGTACTCCCTGAGAGATGCATGCAAAGGACTTTTAGCTGACATTACCTTTGGGCTATGTAGCTAAAATAATGGCTCATTATTTTATGCAGGGTTACAAAACTATTATTTTATTGGCAGGTGCATTTGGCAGGAGTAGCTAGTCTGTATTTCCCAGAGAAAGGACAACTATGGTGGATCTGATCAAAATATGTTTTCCTTTAATGTTTATACTAATTACTTTCCAAAGCTGTCCATCATGCATTAGATGTATGTTGATGCTAGAGATGTAAAAAATACAGATGTTATCATTCACAAGAAATGGTAATTTCAGTACAGCTAGGTGGAAAGAAAAAAAATCAAACTATTGTGCATTTCCCTGCTCATATTTGGTACTTTTTGGTAAAAAAAAATCATTAGCACTCTTCCCCACTACCACAACAGTTATGTTTTTGCACATGCTTATTTTACATAAATGAATGTTTATGTATTCCAATTCCCTGGAAAATGTGCAAATGCTCTTGAACTCTTCCCAGTGAGGGGAAATTCTTTGTCTTTGCAGGCAAGAATGAAAGAAGTAACAATTTACATTCTTAGTTGATGGGAAGCCCTAGTGTCTACAGCCTCCAGCAATCTTTGTCATAAAATATTTTCACATTTTTCCTACCTTGGTGTATAAAGCAACTTAAATAAAGAGAAACCAAGCAATACTCTGCCGAAGTACATTTATCCCTGAGCTGAAGATGGAAACAAAAATGTCAGGCAGTATTTGGAACAGTCAATAATTTAGAGGTTATGAGGGTTTTTTAAAGCTGTTTTATCACCCTCTCTTAATTCATTCAATTAAATATGGTGCCATTCTTTCAACACAAACAACTTTTTGAGGGTATCAAGAAACACTCCCCCCACTTCACTTAAGTTATCAGGTATTTCCTGTCCCAGATAAAACACTGGCACTAACATGGCTTTCATTCAAGCCACTGTCAGATTCTGTAGTTTTTGTTTGTCGTTATTCAGAAAACATAATTACATCTACTGCATTCTGAGGTTCAAATAAAGAGGTAAAATAGATATAACAAGGTAGATAAGTAAATAAGGCTGGGCAAAAAAATTGTAAGAGGATCATAAGTCAGAAGAGTTTTGTTACACTACTTACAACTGAATTTATGAAGAATGCACAGCATACACCTCCCCCCTCCCAAAACAAGCTCTGTAACCATCCTAATTCCCTGTGAGTCAGCTTATTTTTTCAGCGCAAGCAAACTCTACTGGCTATCACAGGCAAATTTGTTAGGTCACATGCTATCGTCAGTCTATCAGGGCTAGGGAAAAGGGAAGAGTTACTACTGACGTTTCCAGTAAATACAGCAGCCATAAGGTTTGCTCACCATTGCGAGGTGAGCGCAGTGGGAGAGAGGAACGTAGTAGCTAGTAGACACTAAACAGGCATGCGGGCAGCTTAAGCTTAGCAATATCAAGTATAGTATGAGACTAACAACTGAATTTGTCCATACCCTACTCCTGAGAAAGCAATACCTTCCTTTTTAAAAACCTATCACATATTCCTGCCAAAGTAATGCTATTTCATGACTTTTACCTGTGCAACATAAATTTAGGAAAAAATAGTAATCTGACCTCCATTTAGAATGCTCAAGTGCCAGGGCTTCCTCATTCTCAGTGTTTATTCCCCTCTCTAACCCCCCCCCCCCCGCCATTTTCCATACTTGAGCTGAGAGTAAAGTAACTGCTTTGGAAGATGATATTGGGGATTCAGACAACGTGGACAGTCCAGTGAAGTTGGTGGCAGAGATGCTGATGGTCTTTCCTTCTTCCAAAATGCTGGCATTTGTCTGCCATCTTCCCAATAGATTTCTAGGATTTTTGAAGGCACTATAGATGGAGTTGTTCCAGAAGTCTGCGTGTCATTTGTAGACAATCCATGTATGGCAGGTGTACATCAGAGGTGGGAGGACAACATTTTTATAAACAAGCATCTTGGTATCCCTATGAATGTCTTGATCCTCAAACACTTTCTGCTTTTTTTAAAAAAATGCTGCACTTACAGATGATGTTATTATTCAGCGATGATGCAGAACACATTTAACACTCTAATCCCATCATGTTTCAGATTGTCTCACTTATCCACAAATTTCAAAATTTTCATAAACAACATTTTTTTTAAAAACTAAAAGAGCTGTCTCCTTGAAATTTCTATACATGATACAAGATAACAGGGGATCATTTCCACAACTTTCAGAAATATTCATACATCTACAGATTTTAGAGAATTTTTTAAATTCTGGGAAATGTAGTTTAGGAAAGGGCCTTTTGAATTCTCTGGCATAATGTTCCTCACTTTCCCAAACTACATTTCCCAGAATTGTGTGCTTTCTAAGTCTCTTTCCCAGAGAACTCTGCTTTGATTCTCCTTATGTTGAGAAGCAATTAATTTAAAGAGGAATGGTAGCCTTTTTGGCTTTGCTTTTCTTGCTTGCACTGACAATGAGACTGACTTTGAGAGGCTTCTGAGACTTACAAAATTAAAACAAAAAAGGATTGGGTGATTTTAGATTCTTAATAGTTATATAGTTATAAGTGCCAATGTACTGATTAGGAAGGCTGTCATGATGTCTTAAAGTTATTTTTCTGGTGGTGATGACAAGGTTGTGTTTCCCACATTCGAGTCAGTTTCCAATCCCATCTTTCCCTATAGTTCCTGGTCATAGGTCAAAATCTTACCCAACTCTTGCATTAAAATTACCCAGGAGAGTGATTTTGTTCCCCTTAGGTTATCTCAGATAGGATAGTATCCAGCTGGCAGGAGACTTTTTCCTTGATGTCTTCATCAGTATCTAGTGTTGGTGTGTGACTGTGCACCAGCACTTATGATAGTTTCCTGCTGGTTTTTGGCAAGATTAATTCAGAGGATTGAGAGTCATTTGTTAATGCTGATGGATGCTTCAGACAGATGCTTTGCCAGGTCATTTCTGATAGCAAAGTTGACTCCATATATTCATCATTCTTGTTCAGGCAGTTCCTTCCAGAAGAAGGTGTAGCCTCTTTTTTCTTCTTTCAGCTGTCCCTCTCCTGCTCTTCTAAATTAGTTGTGATGCAAAAGGCCAAACAGAAAAGAAAAGTGGCTTGAAAGTGGGTGGATCTAAACTGTAAAATTAACACAGGTAGACAGTACATTAGGTGCCATGACTCAATGTTATAGAATTATGGGAGTTGTAGTTTTACAAGGTATTTAGCCTCCCTGCCAAAGAATTTGGTGTCTGAAGAAACTGCATATCCCAGAATTCCATAGCATTGGGCCATGGCAGTTAAAGTGCTGTATAACTGTATTGATTCTATAGCATAGATGTATCCTATGTGACAGTTCTTAACAACTCGACTGCTACATATGAAATGTTTGCATTGCTCTTCCACAATTCTTCCCAACTTAAGCAAGATGCTGTTAATGGGGTGGAAGGAGATAATGGACAAGCAAGAAAAGTAAGCAAGATAATATACACTGGAAGAAGGAAGTCGCTGAGCATAAAATATGACCTTACAGCAGGCCAGTCAGTGTGTGATAAATTATATCCAACAGGAATTTATGCAGAAGATATATGTTCTTTGTATTTTCATTTAAATTCCACAGATATAATGTCATCTTAGTTATGATAACTATTTTGTTATGTGTATCCATGGAAATTGACAGGATTATTGGAAAAGAATTTTACAAAAATATCATTTCTTCCTGCTCCCTTTTATACCCATTTATCATGAACAGTGAGCATATTTCCAATCCAGTGGACAGAAGGAACTCCCAATAGTGTGATCAGAAAATGTTTATATAGATCTTTTAAGGGCTGAGATAACAAAACAAAAATAGAGAACATCTTTTTTTCAGTCTGGGACCATTCAGATATATGAGTTTACAATTACATTACTTTCAATTATTTGTGATAATTGGGGATTATGGAAATTGCATGCAAAAAGATCTGGAGAGTATTTGTTGGTGAAAACAGGTATGGGACTTGTACTCTGTGATCACAGAGTCTAAATATTTCCAATATTATAATGTTGTAATTATAATGTTCAAACAGAAAACTGTAGCAGTTGCCTCAATTTGCAGAATAATGAGATCTGAATTTGCCAGTTGCTCCACATGTTACAATTATTTCAATATCTTAGCAAATATTTAGATACTCTATACGTTGCCACAATATTCACAAAATGTCACAAACACTGGTGGCAACCCGGGAAACAGGATGTGGTGGTCTTTTAAATGACAGCTTCAGGCCAGGTTGATACAAGAGAGGTGGAATGAAAGACTATGAAGATGAAATTAGGAGTGGAAAACATTCCTTAGTCCTCTTCTTCAATTCTAGGAATGTAAATATGAAACAATTGTCTACAGTGCACCCTCATTTATCGTGGGTGTTCCATTCCAGGACCACCCGCGATAAATGAAAATCTGCGAAGTAGGGACGCTCCACCCACTCAAATGGGCAGAATGTCCCTACTTCATGGCAGCCTCCACCTCACCACCCCCACTGGTCCCATCTTCAGAGGCCCCTTCCTTGCCAGGCTGGGCACCCAAGCCTGGCACCCAGCCTGGCAAGGAAGGAGTGGGGAGCAGCCAAGGGACAAGGAGCAGGACGCTGCCGCTGAGACCCTCTTGGGCAGCGGCCTCCTGCTCACCACCTCCGCTGCTCCCTGCCTTGGAGACTCCTTCCTTGCCAGGCTGTGTGCCCAAGCCTGGCACCCAGCCTGGCAAGGAAGGAGAAGGGAGCAGCAGAGGGACGAGGAAGAGGATACCGTTGCCAAGGCCCTTTTCGGTGGCAGCGTCGTCCTCCTCCTTGCCACCTCCATTGCTCCCCACTTCAGAGGCAACTTTCTTGCCAGGATGGCTGCCCAAGCCTGGTGCCCAGCCTGGTGAGGAAGGAGCAGGGAGCAGCTGAGGGATGAGGAGGAGGCCGCTGGCGGCAAGACCCTCTTCGGCAGTGGCCTCCTCCTCCTTGCCACCTCTGCTGCTCCCTACCTCGGAGACCCCTTCCTTGCCAAGCTGGACACCCAAGCCTGGCACCCAATCTGGTGAGGAAGAAGCGGGGAGCAGCAGAGGGACGAGGAAGAGGATACCATCGCCGAGGCCCTCTTCGGCGGCAGCCTCCTCCTCCTTGTCACCTCCATTGCTCCCCACTTCAGAGACCCCTTCCTTGCCAAGCTGGACACCCAAGCCTGGCACCCAATCTGGCAAGGAAGAAGCGGGGAGCAGCAGAGGGACGAGGAAGAGGATGCCGTTGCCAAGGCCCTCTTCGGTGGCAGCCTCATCCTCCTTGCCATCTCCGCTGCTCCCTGCCTTGGAGACCCCCTGGTGCCCAGTCTGGCAAGGAAGGAGCGGGGAGCAGCTATACAGTGTTCCCTTGCTGCTCCATGCAAAACAGCAAGTCTGCAATAAGCGAACTGCAAAGTAGCAAGGGAACAGTGTACATCCAATTGCTAATCTCAACTAGAGAAGACTCACTGATTCAACAGAGCACAGATCAATGCTTACTTATCAAGTGTCTATTGGTTCAATAATTCTACCAAAATGGAAATTAATGAACAACTACACTGGCTCTAGTAACAGTTCTTAGGGCCACTTAACTTGCCAAAAGACCCAAATAACAAAAACAAAAATGAGACGTGGCATGAAGTTCACTTCTGATTTTGAATAGTGAAGTATTTTATATGAAACTAGCTGGGCCCTGCCACGCGTTGCTGTGGCCTTTAGTAAGAGTTTTGAAGTCTCTGCCTGGCCTCTCTTCCTTCATTCCCTCGCTCTCTTTCCCTCTTTTTTCTCTCTCTCTCTTTCTCTGACATCCCTCCTTCCTCCCCCTTCTTTATGCTTGTGTGTAAACTTGAGTATTTTCTGTTGGTCATGGGGGTTCAGTGTGGCATGTTTGCCCCAATTCTGTCGTTGGTGGGGTTCAGGATGCTCTTTGAGTGTTGGTGAACTCTGAATCCCAGTGACTACAACTCCCAAATGTCAAGGTCTATTTCCCTCAAACTCCATCTGTGTTCATATTTGGGCGTATTGAATGCTTATGCCAAGTTTGGTCCGGATCCATCATTGTTTGAGTCCACAGTGCTGTCTGGATGTCAGTGAACTACAACTCCCATACTCAAGGTCATGCCCCCTCCCTTCGCCCCACCCCTTCCCTCCATGACTCACTCCTTCCCTCCTCCCTCCCCCTCCGGTTAGGGAAGGGAGGGGGCGTGTCTTTCTGGAAGGGGTGGGAGGAGGGAAGGAGTAAGTCACGGAGGGAAGGGGTGGGGCGAAGGGAGGGGCGTGTCTTTCCGGAGGGGGAGTGAGGAGGGAAGGAGTGAGTCAGGGAGGGAAGGGGTGGGGGGGGAAGAGAGGGGGCGACTTTGAAGACATGCCCCCTCCCTTTGGCCCACCCCTTCCCTCAGTCACTCACTCCTTCCCTCCTCCCTCCCCCTCCGGTTAGACACGCCCCCTCCCTTCACCCCACCCCTTTCCCTCTAGGAGTAAGTCACGTAGGGAAGGGGTGGGGTGAAGGGAGGGGGCGTGTCTTTCCGGAGGTGGTGGGAGGAGGGAAGGAGTAAGTCACATAGGGAAGGGGTGGGGCGAAGGGAGGGGGCGTGTCTTTCTGGAGGTGGTGGGAGGAGGGAAGGAGTAAGTCACATAGGGAAGGGGTGGGGCGAAGGGAGGGGGTGTGTCTTTCCGGTGGGGGTGGGAGGAGGGAAGGAGTGAGTCAGGGAGGGGGAGGAGGGATGGTTTTGTCAGGGCGGGGCTTGGAGACGGCGTGGGAGGTTCGTGTGTGCGCGCGCGCTGGGGACTTTGCGCCAGTGCGCGTGCTCAGTTGTTTTGCCGTTTTTTCTGTGTGTGGTTGTGTTGTTTTCAATTTTGAATGGATTAATTTGTACCGAGTGGGTTGTCCTTGGGGCATGGCAATTTTGGTGCAGTTTCGTTGGGGTTTTTTTAGAGTTTTGCTGTCCCGTTGAACCAACCTAACAGATTTATATATATAGATTGTCAGGGAGCACTTTTACCTGGATGCAAACCACGTAGAGCTTTAAAGGTCATAACCAACATCTTATATTTTGCCTGGAAACTATTTGGCAGCCAGTGGAGTGGTTTTAGCATAGGAGTAATATGCTCAATCCTAGATATTCCTGTGAACAATCTGACTGCCATGTTTTCAACTAACTGGTGTTTCTGAACTTGGTACAGTGATAGCCCAATGTACACCACATTGCAGAAGTTCAGCCTTGAGGTTACCAGCATGTGCTACCATCTTTAGGTCTTCCAAATCTTCAAAGGGGGCACAGGTGGCATATCAGCTGAAGCTGGAAGTACTAAGCAGTGCACTCCTGACTGTTGCATCTATCTGGGCTGACATTTGGAGAGATTGATCCAAGAGCTTTATCAAACTGTGAATACAGTCTTTCAGGGAGAATTTAATCACATTCAGAACTGTTTGATACACTTCCAATCCTAGTTTAAAACCGTTAATGACAAGCACCCCTGTCTTATCTGGATCCAGTTTCAATTTGATTTTTTTCAACCCATTAGCTTCCTCCAAACCTTCATTCAGAAGAGACACACTCCGATTCCCAAACTCCCCAGGCATTTCAGAAGGATACCAGGTGATGGTATCAAAAGCCAGTAAGAAATCTTGAAATACCAACAGGGACACATTCTCCATGTCAGTGTTAAAATGGAGATCATCCTCTAAAATGATCATAGCAGTCACAATCTGTATCCTACTCTGAAGCCAATTTGAAATTGGGTCAAGGAAGTGTCTGTCATCCAAGACTACCTGGAGTTGGAAGGCACCTGCCTTTTTGGTTACCTTTCCACAAAAAAAGGAAGAGTAGACAGAAAGGATGGCTGAAACACTTTTGTCTAGCTTGCCATGGAAAGGATAGAAAATATTTCCCTCCTTATCTGATTCATGTAGACTAAGATCAGCTGTAATAACGAGAGATGAAAAGGGTGCATGTGTGTGATGGGTTTTGAGGTCATGGACTGAGTGTGGACTTAATGTGGTAATGTGGTTTGTGTAAATGATAGCAATAGTTGTGTATGGCTGTAGTGCATGTGTGCGTGAGAGAGAATGTGCTTGAAAGTGATAAAGGAGATAAGTCTAGACATGCACTACCCATTTTGGGTCGGATCTGGGCCATACTCACTACTGGTATTTTCCACCCCTTGCACCATTGCCCTCCAACCCACGAAATAAGAGACACAACAACGATATAGGGTAAACTAGGGCAACTTTATTAAATGTTACCTAATTAAAACTTGAACTTGTAATTTAACCATCTAAAGTGACCTATAAATTTGGTGAGGGATAAAGCCGAGGGAGTGTTCCAACCCGTCCTACCCCTCGGCTGCAATTGGACGATAACACCAGGTCCCCGGGTGACCTAATCCTGGATGACCTTGCATGTCAAAGTAGCGACCATTCTGCCCCAATGAGTTTGAGGTCAGAATATCCCGTTACTAAGTCATTTGCTTCTGCCCCCCTTGGCTTAGGAACCACAAGTGAGGGTTTCGGCTCCTGACTTAAACAAAAGTTGACTTGGTGTACGCCGAAGTGTGCTTAATATTCTAATTTGGCCATTGCCTATTTAACCATCCTCCAGGGCCAATCTGCCTGTCAACAGTATAGGGTAGGCGAAAAAAACCCCTACCAACTAGGGGGGAAAAAATTCCTACCCGGCCCCCTAATGGCGACCTGAGTTATACTGTATAGCGGCGGGAGGGTGGGTTGCCGTCTTCTTACAGACTGAAGGAGAGGGGGCGGATGCCTCTTCTTTGGCTCCGCCCCCTCTGGAAAGTAGATCCGGCCGGATCTACTTTCCAAGTCTCCTTCATGGGAGGGGGGCAAATATCCTTACTCTGGCCCAGCTGCGCCGGACCAGGTAAGTCCCCTTGCCCTCCAACCCACGAAATAAGAGACACAACAATGATATGGGGTAAACTAGGGCAACTTTATTAAATGTTACCTAATTAAAACTTGAACTTGTAATTTAACCATCTAAAGTGACCTATAAATTTGGTGAGGGATAAAGCCGAGGGAGTGTTCCAACCCGTCCTACCCCTCGGCTGCAATTGGACGATAACACCAGGTCCCCGGGTGACCTAATCCTGGATGACCCTGCATGTCAACGTAGCGACCATTCTGCCCCAATGAGTTTGAGGTCAGAATATCCCGTTACTAAGTCATTTGCTTCGGCCCCCCTTGGCTTAGGAACCACAAGTGAGGGTTTCGGCTCCTGACTTAAACAAAAGTTGACTTGGTGTACGCCGAAGTGTGCTTAATATTCTAATTTGGCCACGGATTAGGGGCAAGGGTCTACTTAGCCCCTATCCCCCACCAAAATTTCCAAATTGTGCCTAATTCCTTCTTGCAAATCAGCCAGGAAAACCCTGTTCCCCATATTGGACAAGTGAATACCGTCGTGGCGGTAGAACTCAGATTTGGTGTGAAGTATGTGGGTGAGGTATGTATGAATCAGAATTTTCCAACAAAAACTTTCACATTGCTCGATTTACTCTCTTCCTGGCCCCATCTATCTTTCTCGCCTCGCCTCCGCCAGGCCAAATCAAACGTGGGATCATTTCCGACCAAACAATGCACGTATGGGGCCAGAGCTGTTTGATTTTCTGAAAATCGGCAATTGCCTGTAAACTCAGGGCCCTGCCTTTTAGCAGGCCAAGGTCATTACCGCCAAGGTGAATGACCAAAATATCCGGATGTCCCACATAACCCGAACCAAACAACAGAGGGATAAGCCCTTTCCAACGGAGGCCTCGCCTGCTCTCCACTCAATGGCTGCCGAGGAGGCTAGGCCAAGGTGCTGGCCATAGAAACCCTTACGAGCCTGACGTTCTGCCCAGTAGACGAAGCTATGGCCGCAGATCAGTACCCGCAGTTTCTGGACCTCACGCACCGCATCTAAGAAAGAACAAACAAGTGTAATTATAATTGCACTGGACGCACGTAAAATCGATACGCTCCCGACTTCCATCTCCCTAACTCTTTTATTTGCCCCGAGTTGTAACCCATAGCTGCAGCTGTTGAAGCCGCTCCGATTCTAAAGGAATGGGTGCCAAATTTTTGGTCATGTATGTTCATAAACTTTAGAGCTTTAGTAGTCACGGCCCAAAATTGATACTTAGTCAGGGGGAGCCCATCCTGATGACAAAATAACGGGCCAGCCCTGTTTCCCCTCACGCTAACAAAATTTGTTATGGCTGAAACTGGGCATAGGTTGGTATCGCTGCATGCTTACAGAGTAATCTGTGTTCCCTTGGCCTTTTGATCAGACTTTGATGACCTTATCTTAATTTGTATCCCATCTTGGAAACGATGTATGTCATCAAATAGCAGGGCTCGCTGTGATCTATCCGTCTTGGACCCTACTACCAATTCACTCACTCTCAGGGCCCCAAAAAAGGCGGTTAGTGCAGCTGCGTGAAATAGTAAGCTCTCGTATTGTGACACACATATCAGGGGCCAGGTGTTCTTAAGACCCCTTAATATTTCAGGTGACAGAGGCCTTCGAGCATTGCGTGGGTTACCACATTCTCTTGTTAAACCATCCAGCCACTTGCGAATCCGAAATTTGCTGGTATGGTCAGGGCAACCTTGCGCCCTAAGCCAAAAGGCCAATGCGGCAAGCTTTGCCCAAATAGAACTGGGAGCCAAACCTTTTTTGTGAAGGAAAATAGCGAATTGGGCTACCTGGGGATAAGGAACGGGTAAATCACAACTTAACGAGTAGACCTGTCTGAAATCTTTAAACTCTTGTACTGCTCGGATGTAGGCCTTTCTTGAATTTGGAGCCAAGGCTAGCTTCATGCCCCTAACTAGTTCGTCACTCCAATTTGCCAAAGATGGGACGGCATGTTGTGAGGGAGAAGATCTGCGGCGGGGGCAAGCATTCTGAAGCGATCGATCTGCATACGGGACAGAGCGTCAGCTATAGCGTTGTCTGTCCCAGCAATATGGAACGCTCGAAACAGAATGTTAAATTTAAGGCAGTGAAGAGTAAACATCCTTAGTGCCCCCATCACCCGCCGTGATCTGGATGTTAAGGAGTTAATCACTTGCACAGTGGCTGCGTTGTCACACCAGAAATGCACTGTTGAATTTGTAAACTCCTCGACCCATAAGGTGACAGCCACTATGATGGGGAAAAACTCGAGGAAGGTCAAATCCGTTGTTATTCCCTTGGTGTGCCATTGCTTTGGCCATAGTTCGGCACACCAATGCCCTGCAAAGTAAACTCCGAAACCCTTAGCCCCTGATGCGTCTGAAGCTATCTGTAGGGCGTCCTTTATTAAGAGCTCTTGTCTCCAAAAAGAAACTCCATTAAAGTTGGACAAGAATTGCAACCAGGTTAACAGGTCGCTTTTGATCGACCTTGTTATCCTGATATGATGATGTGGTGTAGTGACCCCTGATATAGCATCGCATAACCTGTGCAAGAATGCTCGCCCAGGCGCGACGACCCTACATGCAAAATTTAGGTGACCTATGAGCTCTTGGAATTCGTGCAATGTGGCCTTTTTCCGACCCAGAAAAAGAGTTAATCGGCTTATCAAATTGGTAATTTTGTTGGCTGGTAGTCTGGAGTATTGGTGTATTGTGTCGATTTCTATCCCTAGAAATGTCAATTTGGTAACGGGGCCCTCAGTTTTTTCCTCCGCTAATGGCACCCCCATACGTTGCATCAGGAGTTGAAAAGCCTTCAACAGGAAGCTACATTCGCCTGACTGGTGCCTCCCAATAAACAGAAAATCATCGAGATAGTGGACTATCCCTGGCAAACCCGTGTCAACCTTGACCATCCATTCAAGAAATGTGCTAAAGGTCTCAAAGACCGAGCAGGATACTGAACAGCCCATTGGCAATGCGCGATCCATGTAATATAAACCTTCGAATTGGAACCCTAATAATTCAAAATCGAGAGGGTGTACTGGGAGAAGGCGGAACGCTGACTTAATGTCACACTTTGCCAATTCAGCCGCCCGTCCCCCAGACCTAACTTTTTTTATTGCTGCGTCAAACGATGTATAACGCACAGTGCAAAAAACTTCGGGAATTGCGTCATTCACCGATCCGCCTCTTGGGTATGACAGATGATGAATGAGGCGAAATTCTCCTGGATTCTTTTTGGGAACAATCCCCAACGGGGATACCCTAAGGAATGGGGTAGGAGGTGTGTCGAAGGGGCCTAAAACTCTGCCTTCTGCCACCTCTTTTGCAGTCTTGTCACGTGCCACATTTTCTAAGCCAATTATGGATTGTAAGTTGGGAGCTCGTGATGGGTGTCTAGGGCCGCCCGCAGGAATCCGAAACCCTTGGTTAAAACCGCTACGTAAATAGCTGGCCGCAGTGACATCCGGGTAGTCCTTTAACCAAAATTCTAACTGGTGTAAGTTAATTGGGCTGGGGCCCTTTGGGAAGAGCGGTACCGGATGGGTTTTTCTTAGGGAATTGTCCTGGTTTAAAGGCCTTTCCCTTGCTACAATTTCTCGTGGCATGTGTCCCATTACAGATGGCGCAAAAGTGGTGAAATCTGCAGCCTCTTTTAGAGCACGAGCCCTGTGCTGCAAATTCCCAGAAAATGGCTCGCTGCTGCTGTTGCTGTTGTTGCTGTGGCTGTGGCTGTGAGGTTGCAGGTTGGCGAAAGGCCTGACCTGGCTTGAAATTCTGGACAGTATGGCCGCTATCAGCCTTTTCCCCATATACAGCTCTGGCTGGCGTCATGACCTCCATCCAGAACTGTTCATCTATTCGGTCCCATCTCAGAGCAGGGAATCGAGCTGTGTCGAAGCGGAAGCGTTTATCATAAAGGAGCCATGCATTGCCCGTGAAGTTGACATATGCTGAATAGATGGTATTCAAATATAGAAGCAGTGAGTGAGCCCTCGCCGGATAGGATTCGGCTAACACTCCTGCATAAATTAAGTAGCAGGTGAACCAGTTCGCCCAATTCTGGTCGACCTTTCTTTTTTTAATTTTTTCTTTCTGCTCGTCATCTAGCTCCTCCCTCTCCTTTTTGTCTAGTTCCCTGTAGTACAATGTAAAGATATCTATATATTCATTTTTTAATATTTTGTCTATTGTTTTCTGGGCCAAATGGGAACCTAACGAGGTGGTATTCATACGATGTGGAGCAGGCAGTGGCCAACTGGCAGTGCCCCAGAACTGGTGAGCAACCTCGCTGGTAGCAGACTCCGCTTCCGGAGTGCTGACAGCTGGAGCTGTCTGTATATTTATTGTGGGCGAGCCTATTGGTGGTGGAGCAATGGTGGTTGAAACTAACATGGGCTGAGTGGTCATGTTGTTGGTGTTGTCTGCAATTTGCGGTGGGATGTCTGCAATGTGCCCCGCCTGGTCATCCTGTGCGGTCGGACGCCCCCATGGCCATGTCACATTCTCTTTATTACCTGTGGCCGACGACGGGATGGTGTTCCGCTGAGGTTGAGCCCCTGCAGCCTCAGCAGCCATCGTTGGTGGCTCAGAATGTTGGGATGGATGGCTACTGGCCTGGGTGACGACATCATGGCTTCCTTCATCCCGTACTGCTTCTAATGCAGAAACACGAGAGGAAAGAGATTTTAATAACAAGGCCTTACTGGCCAAACGCACTGGCCTTTGACCTGTAGTTGGGACCAGATTTCCCTTTTTCCCTTCTAGGGCAGAGACACGAGACAAAAGGGCATTTATAGCTTCGGTAGTGGCGTCATCGTCGTCAGATGATGGAGAACTGGCGGGGAGCGGCCTCTTCGCAGGCGCTTTCTTCGCTGGCCCCTTGCCCTTGGGTCCTCCCACGTTCTTCTTTGGCGCTGAACTGTAAGGCAAAATTTAATAAATGATACTTGATATTGCGTTGTGGAAGAGCCTGCCGTGGTATGGTATTATTTCGTAGCAAGGGGACCAAATGCTTTGTTTGTTGCGATTGACATGAGTAGCCATCTGTTTAAAATAACTGGCTCCCACCGTAACCAGTGGCCCCAAGGCTTAGCCATCGTAATTTATCATGTCTTTATCCTTTAACCTAATGTGGATAAGGTAAGACTTAAGTGCATGCATGTGGTAATCCCCAATGTAAATAACCCATAGACCTGTGACTCTATTATTGGGCAGTAAAGTAACCAGCCCATTAAAATCGCTCTTTTGACTTAGTAGACCATCATTCTTAATAATGCTAATATACATGTATCAAATCTTTATATGAGTCTGATAACCTTCAGGGATTAGCTGCCTAAATTGTGCATGTTTCTGTTCAAAATGTTAATCCGCTACCAATCTGTAGTATCAATACCTAAGTATATATCCACTGAATATCATAGTGTCTTGAGATAAGTATCTTTCTCTCTCTCACTCACTTTTTTTTAAACTTTTTATTTATTTATTATTCTTATTTTTATTTATTTTATTTATTTATTTATTAGTATTTATTATTTATATATATATATATATATATATATATATATATATATATATAGTTATTATTATTATTGTCATTAACATTATTTATATATATATAACACTCCGTGGGTGGGGAATTGAGGGAGTACAAAAATACGGTGTATAACCAAAATGGCTGCCTCCATGGTCGGCCACGAGGCTCGGCCTGATACAAAATGGCCGCCTTCCTGATGGGCCACGATGTTAGGCCTAATACAAAATGTCCGCCTGCCTTGCCTCCTATTAGGCCCGATCCATGCCTTATTGCAATAGACCCCGGGGAACACGTTTCTCATTCCCCTTCTTCAAAACCCAGTGAAAGCCCCTCTATGTTTAGCTGGGAGAAAACGCGGGCCCACCAGGAGGCCTCAGGCTGATGGCCTTGCATGGTCCAAGAGGCCCAAAAAGCTCCAGTGGGTCGGGAAGCCGCGAAAGAGCCAGCTGGTGGCTTAACGGGTGAAAAAAACCCCCTCCTCGATGGGAGTATCCCAGCCACCGGGGAGCCGCGTGCGGCCTGCAACAGGCCCGACGCGGCGGGGAAGAAAATGACCCCCCCGCGCCGCCATCCTTGGCATGGCGCCGTGGGGCCAAAACCACCAAGATGAATTGCTGCCGCGCGGGGCCAAGAGCAGGGCCGGAGGCCGCTCCGGAGGAGGATAAACGATCCCCCTGCAGCCCTTCTCGCGGCCGCACGTGGCAACGAAAAAGAGGTGCTCGCGGCGGCGGCGCCAACGCGGCCGCCGGCGGGAAGGGACGCCAACGCTCGGGAAGGGAAACGGGAGGGGGGGAGATGGGAGAGATCCCCGGGGCAAATGGCATCTCCTCTCCTCGCCCCCTCCCCCCCCCAACCCCACAGACCTCATCCCAGCGTCCGTCGTCCTTGCCGTCTTCTTACAGACTGAAGGAGAGGGGGCGGATGCCTCTTCTTTGGCTCCGCCCCCTCTGGAAAGTAGATCCGGCCGGATCTACTTTCCAAGTCTCCTTCATGGGAGGGGGGAAAATATCCTTACTCTGGCCCAGCTGCGCCGGACCAGGTAAGTCCCCATATATCACAAGTACTAATCCACCTCTCTGACTGAAAAGAGTCCTTCCCTGAAAAGAATGAATAAAACACAGGCCCTTTATATGCAATGACATAGTAAAAGGGTGTTCCTTTTCGGAATTATCATTTTTTTTGGGGGGGAGGTATTTTCAAACCATGGATGGTGGAGTCTGTGATGCAGAATTAGTGGATATATAGGACCAACTGTAGCCTTACTTTCCAGGGTCTTCTCTTACATAATTTGTTTAAACGTAAGATGTCTTGGTTGGCACATGATTTAAGTATAGGAGGGAGTGTCAGCTTACAACCAGACTTTTAAACTTTCTGCAAGACCACAGCGGCTTTCTAAATGTATGTATTGTGACAGATACAAAGCCATTACATTTGTTATTCAGGGCTACAAAATCTAAACAGACAATTCTAAAAAACACTTTCAAGAATCCTGGATGATATTTCTGCCATTTTCTTTCCCACTTAAAGTAGAAGAGTAATATATGGCAGCTTCTATAAAATCTCAGGTGACTCACATTTTCTGCAATATATTTCACTAATTAAAGTAAAATACCTTACGGAATATCTTTTTGAGTAATTTGCCTGGGTTTCATTAATTCTGGTTACTGACAATTTAAATTCACTCTTTTGAAGCAAGACCTGGAAAAGAAGCCATTTCCATCATTAACACAGTCAGAGGGACTCACAAACGACAAGCATTAGGAAATCAAGAAACCTAGAAATGGACAGAACCAATAAATTGTATTTATTCTCAAGAACAGAGAACATGAAGATTGATAGGGAAACATAAAAGCCTTATTTTATAGTGAATTCTTCCCCCCCCCCCCTTTCAGATTTATATGATTTGAGACTTAATTTGTCTTTCCATTTTTCTTTAAACAGAGTAGTTATTTGTTACTTGTTAAAAGCCAGTCATTTTACAGGGTCAGACAAAAAGAATAGGTGTTTCAATAGATACTTTAAATTCGGATAGACCCTGAGCTGATTCAGATTGGTTTAGGAGATGTCTGAACTAAAGAAAGACAAAATTTGAACCTGAACAGATCTGAAGATTTTATTAGTTATTTGGATTTGGGAGAACAGAATGACCAATGGTGCATGTACACTGTAGAATTAATGCAGTTTGAAACCACTTTATCTGGCACAGCTCAATGCTGTGGAATCTCAGGCACTGTAGTTTTACAAGGTCTTTAGCCTTCTTTCCACAGAGTTCTGGTGCCTCACGCCCATACTTCCATACCATTGAGTCATGACCATTAAAGTAGTTCCAAACTATTAATTCTTCAGTGTAGATAGTGGATACAGCTAGAAAGGATGCAGCTAAAAGTTTAGTCTTTCCAAGCAGTTTATATTAGGAGACCATCAGCATGAGCAGCAAAAGCAACAGGCAGTACTGAATCAGTGTTAGGTTTTTGTGATATACTAGGACTGGCAGAGTGTACTCTTTCCTAGTTTCCTAATCATAATAGAAAGCACAAAAATTGGATTTCTAAACCAAGAACCAGATTAATGCCTGAAATGAATAAATCGGCATGCAATCAGTCTGTTTTCTACATTACACAACAGTGTTCCAAATCAAGTCTTCTGATTCAAAACCATTTCCAAGGAAAGAAGATAATTCCTAAAATCTGATTGGAACATGATCTGTTTCATCCAGACAGGAATGAAATGGAATTCTACCATGAATCCAACTATCAATGCAGCCTCCAATTACAATAGCCCTTGCCAATACGGCCAATTGATAAGGATGATGAGATTTATAATTCAATATCTATAGGCCCATCATTCTTCCCTTTGGTCTATTGCAAAGCAAGGGACCTGTGGTACTGTAGACATTATTGGACTCAATGAACTCCAAAGTACCCTAGCCAATATTATATTCAATAATAGAAATGTAACAACAGGACACAAGACAGAAGAAGATGTCACAGGATGTTCATGGCTTCTAAAAGTTTCTGTCTTTCTTTATCCTGCTCTGGTTGAGTTGAGTTTGCTTTGCAGGGGGGCTCACAAAGAGAATGGTGGAGTTTGAGCTGCAGGGGGTGAGGCCAGCCATATCCTGCTGGTTTGTTTGGTATTCTGAGTTCAAAGAGGCTGAAGCACCATTGCCTGAATGAAGTTTGCAGATTAGTAGCATTGCCCGAGGTTTCCCAAAGGCAGGTCAAGTTCAGCAGGAGTACACATTTTTTTCCCAGAGCTTTCACATGTAGTTAAAAACTGGGCTGATAATATGGTTAGTCTGAAATCATTTCAGAAATCCAACAGAAAGCTGTTAATATTGATATGGTTAATATACATCAAACAGGATTCCTTTAATTTTTTCAAATCGAAAAATTCTCCACAGTGTTGACATTTCCTCAGTGAACTCTCAGGATTGTTTGGTTTCCAAGACTGTAGGGCCCAAGACATATTTTGTTTTAAATAATCCTTCATAAAAAAATCAGCTTACCGTCTAATATGATTGAAACCCAGCTTGAGTGTGTTTTATAATGCATTGAACCAGTAAGACTGGAGGTATTGCATTATTCAGGACATGATAGGGAAAATAGCGATAGATGTGTGTGTTCAGGGAGGGATGATCAAAGAAATCAGTGCAACTTGATCTGTCATGTTATCTCACTTTATTTACTTTTCAGAACTCGTCCAAATATTAGAGAGGGAGAAAATCAATATCAATTTTCACCTTTGTCACGTTCTATGCTTCAATTATTAATGAATGTCAAATTTGACCACATTTCTTCACACCACCTGCTCTGCAATAATATTTCAGAACCTTTATTAAAAATGTAAAATTGTCATTGAATTTCCAAATATGATTCTCCAGTGGCTAATTCAGCTTGTTTTATTAATAAGCAGGTTCTGATGAGTAATACTAATTTAATATGCCTGCATGTAAGATTAAAGCATAAATTATTCCTGCTGAAGGTGATGAGATTTGATTGCTATGCGGTTGTTAGGCAATAACCTTCTGCATTAACCCCCTAGTTACAGTACGCAAGGAAGTCATTGTTCCCCTGGAAAAAATGATCCATTAATATTCAGATTAAGGCCTTACATTTTGCTGATATAAACAGGGCTTTTTCATATTCTATACACAATCTCCTAAACAGTATATACAGCTAGTGAGATAATCACCAAATGGCGGAAAGGCTGAATCCTTTATATCTTCCTTTCTATTTAAATAGTGGAATGATTCTTGGAGTGAGAAACAGGCAGTGACTTTTTTTAACGATCTAAAAGGTTCTAATGATTTCTGTGGCTACAATTTTCTTCTTCTTTCGTTATGCCCTTAAAAAGGACTCTGGGGGAAAAAATCTCCAGTTTACTACTCTCTTGGGCATTTCCCAAAACAAGCTTCAGATTACTTTGGGGAGGGGAGGGAGGAGAGAAAAAAGCAAACGTAGCCATCTAAATCTAAAAATCTAATCTAAAAAGAGACCGGTCTGCTTATCCAGCATCATAAAAGCTGTTACAGTGTGCAGTGATGCTGAGAATGCATTTTAGCGTTCACAGTGGGAGCAGTATCACATTTGAGAGGTATATATTAAAAATAAAAGTCATATTAATTTAAATCACCACATTAGAACACCACATGCACACATGGTATGGGATGGGACAAGTGATACGTATGCTTTTCTGCCAGATTTTTCTTGTTTTCATCATTGACAAGTTAATTATCGAATATGATACATTTTCACATCCATGTGGGATGAGTGGAAGAGTCTTTTACTCAGGGTTAATCCCAAATTGCTTTTAGTAATAGCACAGTGGGGTAAATAATCAACATCTTTAAGATTAGTGTCAGTTCATTTAATTGTCTATGCAAGCAGTTTCATTTGAGATGGAATGTGTATCTTTCAGTAAATCTTCAAATACTAT
The DNA here is from genome assembly GCF_037176765.1 of Anolis sagrei. NCBI lineage: Eukaryota > Metazoa > Chordata > Lepidosauria > Squamata > Anolidae > Anolis > Anolis sagrei. The sequence continues at coordinate 227,243,021 of NC_090022.1, forward strand.
CTTCAACTGTAGAAAGCAACAGAGTTGGCTATTTGATGTGACTGTACCTGTGGAGCACGCTTATGTGGCTAGGAATTTCTGGGAATTATACTGATAAATCCACTGCACTTGGAATTAACTCATTACATTATTAGTTTGCTATGTTTCGATTTGCAATTTCACCCAACTGTTAACATTCCCTAAATAATACTGAAGTTAAAACACAGAAGCTAGTAACTCAGGTCCCTAGAATTTCTTAGAATTCGTTAGGGTGTCTGCCTTCCTGCATGTTATCTTCAATAAAAGATGAAGACCTGTTGTATCGGAAGAAGAAGAAATATTAAAATTGAAGAAAATGTGTGCATATAGATTTTTTTTAGGAAGACTAATCTGTGATTTCTTTGGGACAACAGCAGGAAAGAGGAGGGAAGTAGCAGAAATTCCTCATTCCCAAGTAAGATAGTTGCAATTATAGAAAAGAAGAATAGAAAAATTTGGGAAAATAAAAAAAATTAGAAAGTTTTGGAAATGATATATTTAGTTAAGAAACCAAGTACCTTGAGCTATCATATGTAGTACTTTCTGGAAGAATTCAGCTTGGGTTATCCCAGGCAGAGTTTCCTAACCTAGGACACTTCCAGACAGCACCAAATGATGGGTTTTAAACAGGGGCAAGAAGACTGATTGGAAATTATTTGAAGACTTCATGATTAATCTACAAGAATAGGAAAAGAAAAAAAAAACAACAAAAACCATTATTTACTTAAATAAATGTAAGAAGGCAGGAGGGAAAAAAGAATAAGAAAAAAAGGGAGAAGCCACATGAAGAGAATTATATAAAAAATAAGAAGTACACAATGTGGATAAAGAGATTCGGGAGTCAACAACCCCCCACCCAATTTTCCAACCTTGATCCCATTCTCTTTGACCTATCATTAACCCTGCATGTTCCCTGATCTTAGATATTCACGATAGGTTCCCCCCCCCTTCCCCAGATCCCTAATTCTTCCCCTAAGTTTTTAAATCTGTAATCACTGAAATTCATTCAATAAAAATTATATTAAAAAATTGGACTCAAACAAATCCCCAGGTCCAGATGGTTTTTCTGCGACATATTACAAAACATTTGAAGAAGAATTAACCCCTATATTAGTGAGACTGATGAATGGAATCCTCAATCAAAAGGAACCACCAGAAACATGGAAAAATGTGACAATAATGATGATACATGAAGACAACTCAGACCCCGCTGATGTGAAGAACTACAGACCAATCTCCCTTTTAAATGTGGACTACAAGATATTTACTAATATACTAGTGGAAAGACTGAAAAATTTCCTAAAAGATTTGATTAAGGAGGAGCAAGTTGGTTTTCTTCCTAAGAGACATTTAAAAAGACAACATAAGATGTATAGTCGATGGCATAGAATAATATGAAGTCAATAGTCAGATGGAAATGGCTTTTCTATCATTGGATGCTGAGAAAACATTCGATAACGTAAACTGGGACTTCTTTAAAACATTGATGAGAGAATTGGACATGGGTTATAACTTTTTAAAAGCAATAGATGCTATATATAACAATCAAGAAGCTAAAATCTTAATAAATGGTCAAGAAACAAAGTCAATTAGAATCGAAAAAGGAACCAGACAAGGATGCCCTCTATCCCCACTCATATTCATATTATCTATTGAAATACTGATGAATAAACTAAGGGAAGTTGACTCACTGAAAGGGATCAAAATAAGGAACCTGCAGTATAAAGAGAGGGAATACGCAGACGACCTTATCTGTATCATAAAAGACCCTATAGAAAATATTTTTAAAATGGTTGGAAATAATTGAAGAATTTGGGAAGGTATCAGGATTTCGAATAAACAAAAAAAATCAATGTTATTAACTAAAAATATCACAAAAAGAAACAAGAGTTATTGAAAGAAATATCAGGACTACAAGTGGTAAATAAAATCAAATACCTAGGAATAATATGAACTTCAAAAAACTCACAACTTTTACATAATAACTATGAAAAGTTATGGAAAGAGATTTGGAGAATTGGAAAAACATAAAACTATCTCTTTTAGGGAGAATCTTGATTATTAAAATGAATGTACTCCCAAAAATCCTAAATCTGTATCAAAACATACCAATAATCAGAACAGCAAAAATTTTCAATGATTGGAACAAAGGCCTGAGCAAATTTATTTGCCAGGGAAAAAAACCAAGAATAAAATTCCTAAACCTGACAGATGACAAAAAAAGAGGGGGATTTGGTCTCCTGGACCAGAAATTATGCCATGATGCATCGGGCCTCTTATGGATAAAAGAATGGACAACATTACATTGAGAAAAAGTATTAACTCTGGAAGGTCATGATTTAAGAGTGGGATGGCATGGATATAAATGGTACCAGAAAATAAAGACAGAGAAAAATTTTGGAAACCATTTTATAAGAGTGGCACTAATAAGGATCTGGGACAGATATAAAAAGAAAATGTATACACCCCCCCACTTTGGATCTCAACTTTAGAAGCCTCTCAGAGAAGATTATTGGGTTGGAAAGAATGGTTGACTTATAAGGACATATTAATAAAAGAAAAAGACACTTTTGAAATAAAAACACATGAAGAATTAAAACAAAGGTTCAGAAACCTCTCTTGGCTTCAATATAGACAATTAAAGGAATACTACAATAAAGATAAACTAATAGGATTTTCAGAAAGAGAAAACTTCTGGAATAAAATAATGAAATCGGAAAACAAAACAATAGCGAAAATATACAATAAATTATTAGAGTGGTCGACAGAGAGGGATTTAATAAAAGACTATGATAAAATGGGCCACTAACTTTGGAAGATCAATAAAATTAGAGGAGTGTGAAAGAAGCTGGAATAACAAAATCAAACTTATTTATACGACTTAAAAGAAAACTGGTTCAAAATGATGTATCGATGGTACATAACACCATCCAAATTAAGTAAATACTATAAGAGTTTAAATAATAACTGTTGGAAGTGTGAATGTCAAGAAGGAAGCTTCTACCATATGTGGTGGCTATGTGATAAAGCCAAGAAATATTGGAAAATAATCCATGAAGAAATACAGAAATACAGAAAATCTTAAACATCAAATTCAATATGAAACCAGAATATTTCTTACTGAATTTCATAGACCTAAAAATAGAATATAACAAAGAAGTGCTCTTCAATTACTTCATGACAGCAGCGAGAATAACATATGCAAGAATGTGGAGACAGAAAGAAAGGAACAATGGTTAATGAAAATTATGGAAATAATGAACATGGATGAACTGACCCAACTTCTAAAGACACATTATGGGAAACCACTGAGAAAAACAAACTGGTAACATTTCGAGAGTATATGGAAAAAGAGAAGAGAATATTGATAATCTAATAAGACTCTAAGAGAAAAAGTCTACAGAAAGGAACTTATAAGAAGAAAATAACACCCAGATTGGGAAGAGCTTGGAAGCACAGTTTTTTTTTCTTTCTTCTGATTTTTTCTATTTCCTACTTTTCTACTACTTACACAGTATTCCCCTTCTTTCCCTGTAAACACAATTTTCTTTAACAAAAACCATATATATATATATATATATATGAATATGGCATTGGTCTGGACACACTTCTTGGAAGGAAGATATTTACTGAGGTGGAAAGGAAATCTATATCTAAGCCCTTAGCAGTCGGTGCTCAAGCATTTTCCTTGGTGGAAGAACTGCTCTATCAAGTTTTATTTGGCAACAGCGTCCAGAGCAGGGACTCAATCACAGGACTGCAGGGGAACAAGTGGAAAATATGGTTCTCAAAATAACCAGATTGCAAGCAACAAACATGCTACTTATTTAGACCATAGTCCCCATGGACAAGTTTTTATTCACTTGTGCCATTTGCATTCATCTCTAGCTTGGGGAAAAGGCTGCTTTCTTATTTTTGTTTGTTAATTATGGACAGAAGTTTGGGGACTAGAAAGGACAGTGCTAAAGGCTTAGAAATGGGCTTTCTCCTCTGGCACAGAAAGAAAGGCACTTTTGAATACTGCTGGAGAGGATTCCCTTTCATACCCTGGAGGGAGTGTTTGATAAAGAATTAGTAAAGCCAAACAGTTACATTCCCCTGAGTGAGCTTCTTTTGACTTGTGACTCTCTCTTCTATCTCCAAAGATTCCTCTAATGTGGATAATTACACTGATGGCTGGCCTGAGAAAATAGGGCAGAGAAAGAGGCTTTGTGTGAGTCGGTTAATTGCTTTGGTAGACAACCAGCTTGGTCCTTTATTCATGCTTTGCAAACCTTTCATCAAATGCACAGATTATTTTTAATGCATATTAGATGGGATGAACACATCACAAAGAAGCAAAAAAGAGGTGTTGGTATGTAGTCCTATTTGTAGGGCGTGTGGGGCTCGTAAGACTTTTCTTTATCATCACCAATAATTTTCAGTCTCTCCTAAACACATACAGAAAGGTAGTGTGTGCATGTATGTGAATGTAGTGACCAACTCTTGCAGTCTTTGCATAAAGGAAATAGGCAAGCCACAAAACAATTTGCTAGTTTGTTGCATTTGATGTTAAGCTGATTGTGGTTACACCATGTCAGACAGAAATAATTATAAATATGACAGTATGCAAATCAGATCCAAGCATCTTTTATGTGATGTGGAGCACTAATGGATAAAATATTAGTATTTTCAGGCTAGGATCAAATATAGGATTTCTGGCTTAAACCCCCATCATATGCTTAGACACAGATGCTGTGAAGGTTTCAGTTGTGAAGAGTATGAAATAAAGAGTCTGAAGAATTACTCTTAAGAAGCACAAATCTGGTTTGTGTGATATGCTATAATGAGAGGAAAGAGGTCTGGGTGATATTAGAGATAAGATAATACAAGTATGATATCCACAAGCCTATGAACACAGAAATAGGCCAAGGGATTGTGTATATTGATGAAAAAAATCATTTTGCATTGCATTTTCACAGTCTACAGTGATCTCACAGTGATCCATTAACACGGCACAAATTATGCTGAGATTGGCATAACTGGCCACACATTTTTCCCAGTAAACTTATTTTGGTAAAAGGAGGCATTTCACATCTCTAATCCTTCATATTATTTTTGACCACATGGCTGTGTCCACTCTCCTTCCACATCTTCCCCTCCAGTCATGGATATTAATATAGATATTTCCACTTGATTTATAAGGAACCGATCACTTTTCATTTTCCATGCATCTGCATTTCCATAGGATAAAATGACTTTTACACCTCCTACTCAAACTGTTCTGCCCACCGTTCCTCCCCTCATCTGTGCAGTGATACTGCCTTGGAGGGGCCACATCCCTCAAAATCCAGATTTTCCAGAAAATTGCAGGGTAAAAGGCCAAGGTCTATTTAATCTGTTTTAAACTTTTAAACAGCATCCCACGAGATCCATCAATAATGTCATGTATCTGAATTGTGGCTACAAGGTAGGAGTGTAAAAAAGCCATGAAAAATAATCTATGGGTCTCCTACTCACACACAATACTTCTATATTTTATGTAGTACAGAGGGATCAACTATGGTTATCTGGTAACTTTTAAACCACTCAGATGTAATTCTCCACATAGTGCTGTATGTAATACCTTTCATGGAAGGACACCTAAAAGGCATTGGGCAGCTGCTCTATCAGGAAAGCAGCCTGTGAAGTCTCCAAGAGCAGCCAAGAGAAACCTTTACTATGTGAAGTGTTCCTATCCTCACAATGAACCCTGATGACTGTTTTCCTGCAGCTTCATCACAGCTCTTGGCAGGCCTATAGCCAGAAGGGAGGTGTTTAAGGGTTCAACCCACCCCCTGAAATGTTTCAGGTTTTTAAAAACTGGTATACTCATAAATTTGTTAATCGTGACCCTTCCACACAGCCCAATATCCCAGAATATCAAGGCGGAAAATCCCACATTATCTGAGTGTGGACACAGATAACCCAGTTCAAAGCAGATATTGTGGGATTTTCTGCCTTGATATTCTGGGATATAGGGCTGTGTGGAAGGCTCCCCAGTTAAAATTCACGAGTAAACCAACCTTTTTAAAAAAAACCTGAATCATTTCGGGAGAAGGGAGGTTGAACCCTTAAATCTCCCCCCCACCCCCCCCCCCCACACACACACACACAATCTGGCTACAGGCCTGGCTCTTGGAAATAGCTAATAGCTAACCCTTCTTCTAATGAAGGAAAAACAAGATATTGGGGACTGTCCAGAGTACCCCAACACTTGACTCACAAAGTTGTGCTCTTGTTCCTGATAGCAAGGAAGACACCATAAGTTAGATGGCCCTAGATATTAGCTAGAACATGGTAACATGGCTTTTTTTGTACTACAGCTGCTGAAGTCATCCAGCTGTTTTAGGTTTTGGACAACAAATATATCATTTGCATTTTGTTCTAAATAAAAGCAGGTGGTTGTAAGATTCCAATTTCTATATAAGATCACAGATCTCTGGCAGTTTTGAAGATGTACACAGTGCAACAGGTCTGACCATAGATTCATATTATCTAGACTTCATTCTGAATATAACATAAAGTTGCACATTCTTGAATGATGTGTAATTATCTGTCTGATGTATTGCTTTATTCACTTGGATTACAGAACTACCCACATTGTACAACTGGACAATAAGTAGATACATTTCAGAATGTGTCTAAATAAGCCAAACAAACAAACACAAAAACACCACCCAGACTCACCAAGAATGGAAGGCTGGCTATCTTCACAATGCATAGCTATTTCTGGTCAACATCCCAGGGTTTTTAGCTTTAAACTAGCTTTGTCTGCTTTGAAAATTCTAGAGTATTTTGCAGCTTTGAGGCAGTCTGGACAGCTGAATCATGTCTGATCCAGCCCTAGCTACTGAAATACTCCATCACCCATACAATCATCAGCACAGGGAAAGGGGGTAGATCATGGCCATGATATGACCATCACTGCTCCTAGTTGGCTATGGAACTGCTCCTAGTTGGCTTTGGAAAACAGTGGTTCTCAACCTGTAGGCCCCCAGGTGTTTTGGCCTACAACTACCAGAAATCCCAGCCAGTTTACCAGCTGTTAGGATTTCAGGGAGTTAAAGGCCAAATCATCTGGTGACCCACGTTGAGAACCACTGCCTTAAGAGCTCTGCTGATATCAGTACAGAGCCCATGTGATTCAGAAGAAGGGTGTGATCCTCCTTTCTTCCCACCATGCGGGCACCCTTTCCCCTCCTTTTCCTGGTCACACTTATGCCTCTGCTGATATCAGAATGGGGTGCCTATGTGATCAGGAAGGAGGAAGATGTACACAAATCCAGGATGCAAAAAGTCATAGAAATGTGCAACCCCCCCCCCCACACACACACACCAAAAAGTAAAAACCCCTCTTTTGCAGTCTCTCACAAGCTCACAAACATTAAAACCTTTTTGATTTTGTGTTAAAGAATGAGGAAAGCTCAGTCATTGTGACTCTTCCAAAGATTCTGTGCATGTTATAGCAACTATTCCAGAACATGTTTGAGAAAACAATTTGGTTACATGAGACAGAATTAAGGCTCACTATTCACAATTATTAACTGAGAATAATCCTTAGCTTAGAAGATCCCTAGCGGTATCAGGTTGAAGGATTCGTAGTAGTTACTCTAATGGTAGGTAACCTTGTAGTGATAGAGAAGCTTGCTTCTGTAATCTGATCTTGTTGAAAAGCTCCTTAAAATCCTTTATAAACTAGTTGGATTTCTTGTTTGATTGTATGCTCTATGCTACAAGTGACATGTAATGAAATTTTAAGCTTTGTTATTAAATGGAGTCATGGGGAGATAAGGTTCACATATTTAAAGGTGTTTATATATTGCCTCCCAGCCCTCAAGGGCTCCTGAAACAATGCACAACAAGCAGTCAGTCAGATCTTGTAACCCTGATCAGAAAAGCATGATTATCTAGACCACACATTGTTTCATTTACATTTTTTTGTAAATTACCTTTTTATAGATGCAGTTTACAAATCATAGGAATGATTATATATTCATTTCAGGGATGGAGATATGCATTTGATTACTTGGTAGGGAATAATTTTGCCTCCTACTTTCCTGTCATATGAACCTGCCTGATACAGCAGTTTCAAATGATCTTGCAGCCATGATGTCACTTGACTTGAAGCAGCCTCTGGGTGTGGGAAAAAAGGTCTTTTCATTGTGTGAAAGAAAGCTGTTCTGCTTCATACCCCCTGGGGGTTAGTTTGATAATGGATTTTATTCCACAGCAGTGCTCATTATAAGGAAGGAAAACCAATGGGTTGGTTAGACCCTTGCTTTCAATTAAAATTTCTGTTACCAGAAGCGTGGAAAAGCTGAAGCCATTACTTAAGTTTAACTTTTGGGTTACTTTTGCAATGTGCATGTGTGTAGATCCACAAGTTTCATTTTGAAAGTGACGAAGGGCCACCTTTATTCACTTCCCTTGAATTGAACATCCCCCACCCCCACAATCAATTACAAATTTTACAACAGAAAGTTTTGGATTTAGATCAAGTCTTAGCTAAATGTTGATGCAGCATTTTGCAAGAAACCCCATCATACATTCATATTATGTTAATGTTCAGGGGAAAAAAACTATAACATGGTTTGTTTGGGGATTCCCTTGCAATATGGTACCAGATGTGCACAACAAATTTTAATGGTATGGCTAAAAGGCCAAAATCTTCGTGTATGGGTCAAGAGACCAGGAAATGCCATGCCTCTTATGTACATTTGTTTTGTGGCTTACACTCCCACCTTCAGTGAAGTGTGAGCTGGTAATCTTGGGGCCAGTAAAAAGTTCTCTCCTCTTTATGTGTGTGTGTGTTTTTTGTTTTTGTTTTTTGCCTACTTCTTACTGTTTCTGGGGGACTAGGGCAGTTGCCAATGGCTTGCTTTAGTTGCTGCAAACTGAATTTAAAATAATATTTCTTTTGTGTCCTTACTTATTACCAAGTTTTGACTGTCTGTTTTCTGACCACACTCTGATGCTATGTGCTTCCTAAATCTGCTCTTATGGATCTTCCAGTCCTCAAAGGAGATTTGAGGTGTGTTTCCAAGGACCATCAGGATCCCTATCTACCAACTTTATGAACACTGGTAGATAGTGTTCATATTTCATTTCATAGCACTTTTTCTGTCCAGAATTATTTATTTTGTGAATGCAGTTAGGCTATAAAATCTAAGAACCTCCTACAGACCCTTCAGTTTTATAATTCTAATTAACTACTCAATTCTAACGGTGTTTCCCCTGTTTGCTTCATTAAATCTCCTAGTATGTTAAACTCCTTGTATTAATAGACACAAATAATAATGGCTGTAACATGGCAGTCAAAATTTTATTGCTCTCACATTTACAATGTTTCCTACAAGCTTCTTATTACAAAGTCATATCCTTGTAGTTTTTGTGGCAGCATACATGTGCGGAGAAAAGAATAATTCATTGTTTGTTTCAAGGAACTAAAGATGAATGGAATATAGGTGTCGGCTTAGAAACACTGGTATAGGCAGAGGCTCTGACCTAGGAATATTAGACCAAGTGCTGAAATGTGCTGGTGTCATCCTGACAAAATGAAGCATGCATTTAAAAGTGCACAACACAAAGCTGCCTTCCTCCAGAATTAATGAGCAAAACTGAGGAAACAGATTTAAAACATAAATGAGATACATATTTATACCTCCCAGCTCGCGTGAATACTTGATTTACTACCCAGGGAAAATATATATAAACAGCTACAGTGCGCTTCATTATGTGCGTAATAAAGTGGCTAATGTTCTTTGCCCCTCTTTTGTAGCATTGGTAATGGAAGATTTGCATTCTGGGTAGAGCTTTCTCTTGGGGAAGGCAGAGAAGCTGTAGACTGACACTCCCTAAGCCCCAAACCTTGTTAAATGTAGTTTCAGTCCTGGGGACCTAATGCACTGATTGCTTCCCTAGAAGGAATCTCACTGCTTGCTCCATTTGGTCCTATTACCGAAGGTCTAATTACATCTATTATGCTGTTCAGTTTTGCAGAAGGTTGGCAAGGGGAGGTGTGTAGTGACTGTGTCGGAGTTGGTGAGGGGGAGAGATGGGAGGAAGTCAAACAGGGAGGATGGGCAGAGGAGGCGGGGGGGGGGGGGGAGTTTTGGAGGCCTCTGCTATTCAGGAATGAACTTATGGCCAAAGTAGAGTACTTTGTGGGATTATATCTAAACCTCTGAGTGTGTTACTGTAACAAGACAAAATGGAGATGGGTCCAATTTTGTATTATTGCCCAGGCAACAGGGAACCAATTACTCTGTCAAAATCTGAGGTGCTAAAGCTTAAAAGCTTCACAAGACCTGAGCTCTCCCAAACAAATGTTAGCTGGCAGAAAAAGAAAAGTGCAGCAGAAGCTACAGGAGTTGTGAGTGGCTTGTGGGGAAGGGGAACACACACACACACACACACAAATTTCTCACTAAGTTACCAGGCTTCATTTCCATTCTGGGTGCTGAAATTGCTTCCTATCCCTCCTCTTCTCTGCAAATAATGCCAACATCACATGCCAAGTTATGCTTTGTGTAGGATGGAGATTAAGACTGTTATCTGGGTCCAATAGAGCTCAAAAGGGGAAACCGGGTGGTAGGGAGGGATGAGGGAAGGGGAGGGGGGAGAAAAAGACTCATTATTTTAGATGGCTTCTCTTTTCCCATAGGGTTTCTATAGATTCTACTTAGCAGCAACTCATTCCAGCACTGATTAAGTGGGAAACACACAGAATCTCAAAAGGTCAAACCTATAATCAGATGCCCTAAGGGGTTGACATGGAAAACTGCTTAATCCAAGTTAGGTTTATTGCAGTCCTATAACAAGGTGCAGGAAGTGGTGTGACATGCCAAGAGAAGCAAAAAAAAAAAAAAAACCCAACAAAAAAACCCCAGAACTATTTCCTAGCCAAACTTCTTATAGCAAAGAAAAAAAGACAAAGAAAGACAAAGTAGGCTTCGCAAAAATAAGAAGCTGACAATATAAAATAATTAAAGATGCACACACACGTTGGAAGCAAATAATCTAACAAGGAACTAGTAGTCTCATTAGTCACCAAATTGTGAGAGATGCTTTGAAGCAAATATATTTGGAATGATTTTTATTTGCTTCTAAGTTGTTTTTCTCTCCCCCCATAAAGCCATGGACCTAAATACTCTTTATTAGTTTGCAGTCCGTCTGGTCATAATATAACCTATTTCTGAATAAACATGGCTAGGAATGTTCTTATCCCATTATGCAGTTTTTAAATGTTGTTTTCTTTAAATATCCATATACATCATTACTTGTTATGTATTAATATGTTTTAAATAAGAGCTTCTGGACATTTGGGTAACTGTTTATCTTCAATCCTTCAACATTTCCCATATGAAAATTTGAACACGTGTGACTAAAGAACATCAGAGTGTGGCTGAGATGGCAATTGCTCCTAATAAGAAAGAAGAGATGTGGCAGAGGTTTGCTTTTGCCTAAGCCTACTGGCAAAAGAAAAAAATTTCCCTTCCTCCTCTTCTTTCCTTCCCTCCTCCTCCTGCTGAGTCAATTGAGTGAAAATTCAGTTAAATGCAACTAAGCTGTGTTGAGGACCAAGGAGGAAAGTGAGACAAAGAATAGAAAATTGGGAAATTTAAAATTAGATGAAATGTTGAGACAATAAAGGAATAATTGGAAGAGCTAGAGGGCAGGCATCTTTTGGTCTGTGCTCTATATGTCTTTTTTTTTTTTAAATCACATTAAGAAATAAACATGTTCTGAGATAATATTTGTGAGCTTGATATCTGTGTGTGCTATATCCTGTTATCTGAAGTCATCCTATCACAGTGAAGAATTATAGTGAGCTCCATGCATATAGTCAAGAGGTAGGGTTCTTCCAGACAGGAGAAAAAGCATGACAAAGAGAGTTTTAACTCACCATTCTATTTTTGTCTCATTGCACTGCCCCAAAGGCTTGGTCCCAGAGCCAGGTCTTCACCATCCTTCTGAAGGACAGGAGGGAGGGGGCTCATCTAATATTGCCAGGAAGGGAGTTCCATAGCCAGGAGGCAATCACTGAGAAGGCCCTGTCTCTTGTCTCCACCAAACACACCTGTGATGGTGGAGGGACTCAGAGCAGGCCACCACAGAAGATCTTAGTCGTTGTGATGGTTCCTAAAGGGAGATGCATTCTCACAGGTAAACTGGGTTGGTGCCATTTAGGGCTTTATAGGCCAAAGCCAGCACTTTGAGTTGTGCCCGGTAGCAAACAGGCAGCTAGTAGAGCTGACGTAACATGACGTGCCAGGAGGAGGGTGTGTGTGATTTTTATATGCACCAGGAAGACTGCCAGAGCAGCTTAATGGTGGCCTGGTAAGTTTTTAAATTTGTAAGTCTAGTTTGCGGGATGCTTCAGAGGGGGGGGGGGGGAAGTACCAGAAGTACTGTGGTTATTCTGAATTAATTTGCTTTTACCATGTTTGAATGCCCTCGATAAAAGCCCGACAGGCCCTGCACTTTGGGGCCTGTCTGGAAGGGCACTTAGAATGGCAATTCACTGGCACAACCCTGGAAATATTTTCCACAGATTCATTCTTCCACTGTGTTCTTTGTCTGAAATCATAATCTGAGACGTCTTTCAATATAACTTAGAAATGCACCTGGGAAGGTTTTTTTATTCATTAACTAGGTGCACTTCTAGAAGCAAAAAGTTGGAAACATCCAATAGAATTCACAGAATAAATAATAGACAACTCTCAAGATACAATATGATTCTTTATCGGTAGAAAAGCCCGACATTTTTCAGATTATGTGTACTCCTAAAACCTTCTTTAAGGGCTTTCCATTATTTGGTATATAGTTCAAGGTATTGCCTTTGACTTGGTTCAAAAATTGTATTTGAATCTAAGTAGCATCCCAAAAAAGGCATTGAAAGTACATATAGGCCAAAACATGTCAAGCTTTTCTACTAATAAAATTTTACCTTTTCAATGTTTTGAGGTGTGTTTCTTGTTTCTTCTGTAGGTACATTTCTGACAAACAGGTCTTACTGAGAGTTGAAAAAAAAGTTTTAAGACCATAAAATCTATAATCAATTTTAACAGCAAATGATGAGATAATGATGAGATGCAAAATAAGAAGCCACCTTGAATATGTTAGATAACTTCTGGAGGATTCCAGAAGGAGGGTTCATCACTCTTGAAGTTAGAACTGTATTTAGTCTTCTTCTCAACCTTGCTGCTGCTTTTTATGAGATGGATTGCTCTCTTTTGTTTGATTCCCTTATGGTTTAAAACTCTTTCTGAAAACTGGCTGTTTTCTGTGCTATCGAAACATTCTTGCAGTGCTTCCATATATACTTTGAGCCACTTTGAGTCCTTTTTGAGGAGATAAAGCAGGGTATAATAATAATAATAATAATAATAATAATAATAATAATAATTTTATCTCTTCTAAGATTTCAAATTCTGCACTTTATTTCTCGCTCATCAAATCCCATGGGTGACCTCATCAAACCCCATTGTTTTCAGTACCACCTGTATACAGGTCACACTCAGCTGTTTGTCCACCCAAACTGACTGACTTATTTCGATTTCACATCTTCAACTGCCTCTCTGATACTCTGTTCAGTTGCTTTGTTGTCATCTTAAAATCAATGTCCAAAATGAGAACCTCATCTTTCCTGGCACACTCTTCCCCATACAGCTTTCCTTATCTGTAAATGAAGTTATTATTCACCTCCATGAATAGTTTATTTTATTTTTACTTTGTCCTCTACTTTAGTTTTTCTGGTCAGCCTCTGTATTATTTCTCCCTTTATAATATTGCAAAATTCTGGCATTTCCTCACTAGTCTCTCATAAAAAAAGTTTTTGTAATTTCTCATTCTGGACTATGGAATATTCTTTACTCTGTTATTCTTTGCCTTCCCTTCACCTCCTTATGTTTCTTCCAAACTCTGCACTCCTGATGAATTAGTTTTCTCACTTACCTTACTCACTGATCACATGGCACTTGACATGGAAATCTACTTATATTTCATTATTGCACACACAAAAACAAATTTGTTTTTAGTGTGGTATTTGAATCAAGGAATCATTCATTCATTTTCAGTGAAAAACTGTTCCTAGGTCATTTGTCTGCCAACCCACGAAGAAACGCACGAGAATAGAAGACACAACACCAATGTTTTGGATTCAAATTGGGCAACTTTTATTTAACGTTACCTATTTAATTTCTTAACTTAACTCAAGGGTGTAAGGAACTGGTGTAACCTAACCCAGGTAGCATCACTACCCGACAATAACAATTTCCGGGCGAAGCACCTGGTTTTCGGTAATCAAACCGTATCACCATCAAGGGAAAGGAATGAGGAGTCTCTTCCAGAGCTCTTGTATCGAGACTCCTTCCAAATAAAGGCCATTAACACACCTCACCCTTTACACTGTAGGTGAGTGTTTAACTTAAGGGCCTTTCACCCCTTAAAGGGGTGCCCTAGGTGCACACCGACTAAAGGAATTTCCCTATCTATTTAAGCCTGGCCTATTTAACGCGTAGCCCACTTCCTCTATCTAGCCCCTAAACAGTATAGGGTAGGCAAAAAACCTCTCCTATAAAACAAGAAGAGGAAAAAATTCCTACCCGGCTCCGCAGGCAACCGCAAATTATACTGTTAATGGGCGGGAGTGGTGGGCCAACTTCCAGGCGTGGAATGAGCCTGGGAGGGCCTGGCCTGTGTTAGCAGGCCACGCCCCCGGATGTTCTGGAGGGTTCCTCCAGAACTCCTCCCTGCCTCGTGTGAGGCAGACAAATGTTTTTTCTCTCCCCATTTCTTGGGGAGAGGAAAACTGTTGTCTGCCAACCCACGAAGAAACGCACGAGAATAGAAGACACAACACCAATGTTTTGGATTCAAATTGGGCAACTTTTATTTAACGTTACCTATTTAATTTCTTAACTTAACTCAAGGGTGTAAGGAACTGGTGTAACCTAACCCAGGTAGCATCACTACCCGACAATAACAATTTCCGGGCGAAGCACCTGGTTTTCGGTAATCAAACCGTATCACCATCAAGGGAAAGGAATGAGGAGTCTCTTCCAGAGCTCTTGTATCGAGACTCCTTCCAAATAAAGGCCATTAACACACCTCACCCTTTACACTGTAGGTGAGTGTTTAACTTAAGGGCCTTTCACCCCTTAAAGGGGTGCCCTAGGTGCACACCGACTAAAGGAATTTCCCTATCTATTTACGCCACGGATTGGGGGCAAATGTCCATTTAGCCCCCATCCCCCACCAATTCCTCTAACACCCCTCTAATACCTTCCTGTAAATCTAATGAAAATCGTTGGTTGCCCAATTCTGAAAGATGTACTCAATCACCACAATACAACCTCTCGTCGTCACGTGTGATGTTTGGGTATTCAATGTAATGACCCCTCCGCTGGATCATGAACAGTCGCATGGCCCAGTGCACTCGTTTTCTGGCTTTCTCGAGCCTTCCCACGTCGCCTCCTTCCAGCCACTAGCAACGAGGTATGATAGCAGACCAAACGACGTGCACCCTGGGCCATGACCAACAAATCCTTCGAATGTCCGCCCGTGCTTACAAAAGAGGGCTTTGCCTGCTAACAGGCCCACATCGTTACCACCGAGGTGGATAACCAACACATCAGGAGGAAAAACCACTCCCGGCATCAAACAACAAAGGGGCACAAACCGTCCCAACGCAGGCTTCTCATGCCTCTCCATTCCACCGTTGCCGTGGAAGAGAGACCCAAGTGCTGGCCATATGCAGTCCTGTGGGCCTCCCTCACTGCCCAGAAGACATAACTGTGTCCGCAGACCAGTACCATTCTTCTATATGCCAGCCCTGCGTGGCCTGTGACGGTAATTATAACTAGGCTGAAACCAACCGTATGTAACTTCTGGTCTGTTTTGGAAGTTCTACTTCTGATTTCCACACTATCTTAAAAAACTTTGATGTCGGAAACCAAAAATGCGCGGTGTGAGGTATCGTTATTGGCTAATGTCACCAATTCACTCACGCGTAGCTGCAAAACGTGCATTCCACGCCGCCGCCTGATATAAAAACTATTCATAATATGATGTGTGGGGAACATGGCTCAAGGGCCGGGATCTCAAAATCCTCCTAAAGCCGCAACGCAAGTAATTTGCTGCAGCTCTGTAAGGCTAACTTTCCAGCCAGCAACTAAGCGGACCCGCTTTGATCGGGCTGGGGCCCTTTTGGAACATTAACCTGTCCTGGGTTCCTTCTACTGAACTGGGCGCCTCTTGGCCCACCTCTTGTGGGTTTTCCCTTGTAACAACTATTGGTTGCGTGGTTACCCTGGCATATTGCACAGGCGTGCTGATATTTACAGTCATCGCGGGCGCAAGCTCCCTGGGCCGACAAGTATAAAGCGCCAGTAAAACAAATTGACAATGTTTTATCACTTATATATATAGGGCAATGCATAACTGCTTAAATCTGTGCCTAACCGACTCTTATATAGTTATAACGTAATAGTCCGAGGCTCACCCTAAGCTCGCCCTTCAAGTGACCCACTGTTCAAGCAACTAATATGCTATTTACTTGTGTTTGCTTTACCTAAAGGCAGAGCTCTCAAAATGCCATGCAAGGGAAGCCAAGGCTAGACCGGGCATCTTGATGAACTCCCATTTGTATTGCTTCTTGCTGCGAGGTTATCCCAAGTTGTGGCTGACATCAGGAGCTCACCCCACACCCAAGTAATCAGAGCCTATCGCTGTGCCTATTGATCTATTCACATTTGCATTAAGTCTCACTGTGAGGCTATCGCAAGCTGGAGCTAACATCAGGAGCTCACCCCACACCCACGTAATCAGCGCCTATCGCTGGGCCTATTGATCTTTCACATACCCTTTTGTCTTTGCAGCTGTTGTGCTGGGCCTCCCTGTCGAAAGGGCTGACTCTCTTTAGTGTTTTGTATAGTATGGCCGCTATCGGCCTTCTCACCAGAAACTGCTCTGGTTGTATTCATTACCTCCATCCACAATTGACTGTCGATGAGGTCCCATCGCTTGTTAGGCATCGTGGCAG
This sequence comes from Anolis sagrei, assembly GCF_037176765.1. Lineage (NCBI taxonomy): Eukaryota > Metazoa > Chordata > Lepidosauria > Squamata > Anolidae > Anolis > Anolis sagrei. The sequence goes on from NC_090022.1 coordinate 227,260,104, forward strand.
CCTCAGAACAAAAGCGGCTATCGTAAACAAGCCACGCCTGACAAGTGTAGTTGACATATGCCCCATATATTAGATTTTGATATTTAAACAAGGCCTTGGCCCTGTAATCCTTTAGGGCCGCCCACATTCTTCTTCGGCGCCATCCTGAAAGGAAAATAACCAGTGACTGTGTCAATAAGTATATAGCGCCAGTATAACAAATTGACGAAGACTTTGTCCCTTATATATATCTAAACATATAGGGCAACACGTTTGCATTGAGTCTTGCTGTGAGGTTATCACAAGTTGGAGCTGACATCAGGAGCTCGCCCCGCACCCAAGTAGCCGGAGCCTACCATTGGGCCTATTGATCTACTCCCATTTGCATTGAGTCTTGCTGTGAGGTTATCACAAGTTGGGGCTGACAACCGGAGCTCACCCGCACCCCAGTAGCCAGAGCCTATCGTTGGGGCCTATTGATCTACTCACATTTGCAATTAGTCCCACTATAAGGTTTACATAAGTAGAGGCTAACCGCGGGAGCTCGCCCCCCTATACCAACCCAGGCCTGCCACTGGGCTTATTGCTCTAGTCATTTTCCTTTTTGAGTATACAGGCCGACTGTAAGGCCAACCTAATTTGGGGCTAACCAAGGGAGCTCACCTGTAGCAACTGGCAAAGACTGTACCATTGGGAGGTCACATAAGTTAAGGCTCCCATCAGGAGCTTGCAATACTTATGGCCAGGGCCCGCGACAGGGCTTATTGATCCCTTCCCATTTGACTTCATTGCTGGATCTAACAGCAGGAGCTCTCTCCCTGATCCATTTTTTTTTTGGTATCAGAAGCTGGATCTAACAGCAGGAGCTCCCCCTCTGATCCTATTTAAAATAATAATATTTATTTATTTATTTATTTAGGTATCAGAAGCTGGATCAAACAGCAGGAGCTCCCCCTCTGATCCTATTTAAAATAATAATTTTTATTTTATTTTATTATTATTATTATTATTATTTTGGTATCAGAAGCTGGATCAAACAGCAGGAGCTCCCCCTCTGATCCTATTTAAAATAATAATTTTTATTTTATTTTATTTGGTATCAAAAGCTGGATCTAACAGCAGAAGCTCTCTCCCTGATCCATTTTTTTTTGTATCAGAAGCTGGATCAAACAGCAGGAGCTCCCCCTCTGATCCTATTTAAACTAATAATTTTTATTTTATTTTATTTTAATTTTTTTTTGGTATCAGAAGCTGGATCTAACAGCAGGAGCTCTCTCCCTGATCCATTTTTTTTTTGGTATCAGAAGCTGGATCTAACAGCAGGAGCTCTCTCCCTGATCCATTTTTTGGGAGCTGTGGCTAACATCGGGAGCTCGCTCTGCTCCCAAATAAGAACTATCGACCTTAGGTCAGCAACCACTGTAGCCAAGGGTATAACTCCCCTATTACCTGTGTATATTTAACATCATACCTACTACATATAACACGCATCCGGCCCAAAATAAAGTAATTGAAATAACTTTCACTTTCATTTTTGCCCCATGTGGCAAACGAAATTGGGCCTATCCTAAAATGGCGGCCGCCCCATCTCCCACAATGGCCTCCATCAACGGCCCGGACGGCGCCCAAAATTGACGCTGCGAGCTAGCCGCATGCCAAGCCGCCCAGCTCCAGGCCCCTGGCCACGTGGGCCCTTGTTTGCCATAACCAAGGCCTCTGTGAAGGGCCCTGAAGGGCCCAGCCTTCGTCCGGGAGGGGTGGGGGGTGGGTGAAGCCTACCTCCCCCAGGACCCCTGTACAGACCTGTAGATGCTCTTCTTATCCCCTTAACCTCTTTTCTTCTCTTCTTTGTTGAACCTCTTCAGGCTTCTTGTCTTCGCTCTTCTCTGCGACCTCTCTCCCCAACTTCCAGGCGTGGAATGAGCCTGGGAGGGCCTGGCCTGTGTTAGCAGGCCACGCCCCCGGATGTTCTGGAGGGTTCCTCCAGAACTCCTCCCTGCCTCGTGTGAGGCAGACAAATGTTTTTTCTCTCCCCATTTCTTGGGGAGAGGAAAACTGTTATGCAAACAATAACATTTTTGCATAGGAAACCTTTTTTCTACAAAGAAACATTTCTGCACAGAAAATGTCATTATATGCTTGAAAAGACATAGGCATACAAAGATTTTGGCCCTCTAGGGTTCACCACTACCATTGTCTCTGAGAGATCCTTTGCTAGCATCAACCCACACTATTGCTGTTGCCCAGTAATCTTTGGCACATTTGGCACATTTAGTCTAGCTTCTTCTATCTGACATCATTGCTATGCTTTAGGAGAGGGTTGGCAGCAAGGAAACATTGGCCTGGTAAGTTATTTTATTTTATAATAAGGTATTATTATAATAAGGTGGCTCAGATGTCTCCCTATCCTCTTGAAAGTACATCTAGACCCCCCCCCCCCCCCCCCGCAAAAACTCGGGCTTTTGAAACTACTGTGTGGACTACAGTCTGCCCTGACCTCTTTGGAACCACACTCAGAGTGACTGTGACTGAGGGTAGGTCTACATGGGTTTCTGGAATGAAGAAGTCTATATGTGCAACCAGAAGTCATGCACTTTTCAGTTGGTTTGTACTCTCTAATTTGCATGTGATTGGTGCTCAAGTTTCTGATATGCTCACTATGGCCATCTACACAAAGTGCACAGAGAAAACAAGTCCACATAAATCTTGGCTTATATTGCATAGGCTAGATGCTTGTTCTAAGCATGATACTGGCCATCTATTAGGAGTGCTTTGACTGTCCTATTTCTGCAAGCAGAAGGAGGTTGGACTGGATGGCTCCTGGGTTGCTCCTATTATTATTATTATTATTATTATTATTATTATTATTATTATTATTTCTCCAAAGGCTGGATTGCCATCTGTTGGGGTTGTTTTGACTTCACTTTTCCTGCATGGAAAAAGGAGGCTGGACTTGGCCCCTGAGGTCTTCTACTGAAGTTTATGTTGGTTAAAATTGTTTTTCATCTTAAATATTACATTGTTCTTTCTTTCTTATTTTCTTTCTTTTGAACTACAAACAAGATCTATGCAGTGTGCATAGGAATTTGTTCATGTTTTTCAATATTTTTCAATTGCTTCACACAAACATTCTCCATCCATCTGCCACTGGCCTGGCCCACCTGTCAAATTTTAAAATGCAATGCAACTCCTTTGTCCAAAAGTTTCTTGGGGCTACATGAGAAACTTCTCTTTCAAAAAGGGCTCATTAGTGACCAAAAATAACATCCACAAATGAAAGTTATTGTTATGCTTGCATACATATGCTACTAAATAATTGTGTATTTTGAAATGTTGTGCTGTTTAGCCATTCATAGTTTGAAATGCATGCATTGTTTCGTATGTGCTTGGCTTCTCAAAAACTTCCTGTAATTTCACAGTTACATGTGAAATTTTGGAGTGATGCACCCACTCACAGAGAGTCTCACAAAATGAAGAAAGTCTGTTTTTTGTTGAGACTGTCAAATCCCATGAAATGATTTTCCATACCCCATTCGAGGGCTCTATGCCCCAGAATATCAAGACAGAAAATCCCACACTATCTGAGTGTGGACTCAGGGAAGTTCCAGATGAGCAGTTATCCCAGGACCATTCACATTTTAAAAATGTGGATGTTCCTGGGGGCCTGTCCACACCCTCCCCAGAAAGTGCAAGGACATCTGGAAGACCTACCCCCCTCCCCCAAAGCCCCCAAAGCCCTTTTAAAAGTAAAGAAAACTTATCCGGCCTCCAGTACAGTCTTGCAGCCACTCTCCTGGTGCATAGAAATGATGGGCCAGGAGAGCAGGGGGGAGGGGGAAAATCTCTCCTCCCCCCCCCCCCCCGCTCTCCTCGTGTGTCATCTCTACGTGCTGGGAGAGCTGCTGCAAGACTATACTGGAGGTCAGGTAAATTTTCTTTACTTTTGAAAGGGGGTTGGGGACTTTTGAGGGAAGGGTGGCTATTCCCACAATCTTCTGGACTAATTTAGTCTGGAAAACTGAGCAAATGGTGTTCGGACTGCAGTCCAGACATCAGAAGTAGTGGATTTATCCCCCAGCTTCCAAGAACGCATGGAAGAAATCCACTATCTAATTAATTCGCTACAAACCAGGGTTTTCCTGGTTTGTGGTGAATTAATTTGGGATTGTCCAGGATGTTATCTGGACAGACCCTTCTTTATTGAAGGAGTTACCACAATAAAGGGGCTGTCTGGATGTGCCCTCAGATAACCTAGTTCAAAGCAGATATTGTGGTATTTTCTGCCTTGATATTCTGTGATATAGGGCTGTGTGGAAGGACCCCAACAAACTTACTTGTTTTCCTATTCAAATACAGTTGAACGAAATCTTTAAAAGGTCTGATTTGAAGATTTTTCTACTTTCACAGTTCTCAGAGGAATGTAAACACAGGGGGTTATTCCTGGACCCAGGGAAATAAAGACTGTATGGGAGTGCTTATCCCTCACAAAAATAAATAAAGACAAGGAAGGAGAATCAAATGGCTTCTGTTAAAACAGTATGCATAGCAATTCCTTAGAGCAAAGGCAAATATGTGTATATATGATGACTTGGGGAAAAGCAATTGCAAATTTCCCCTGGCTGCTACATAAAATCCCTTTCACTTAGAGGTCAGCATTTGGCGTTTGCAGCGGAGGACCTGTCTTCCACTGGCTACTTGGGCTGCTTCTGTTTATATGACAGTTTTTATCCTGGTGCTAAGAGAACCCTGTCAGATGAAGTGTAAGCCACATTTACCTGTAAGTGCCCTACACTAGCTTGTGATGCCTAATCTCTTTTATTGATCCTACGAGCTGGTTTCTGGAGCCATTGATTTTCCTTGCTGTCAGTTTGTGGCCTTGACTCCTTAATGTTTATTTAGACTGGTCTCCATAAATTGCTTCTGGTGCTGAGGGCAAGGAAGGCAGCTGGAGGTCAGGGGTGCATGTATACCTGTCCAGAAATATAAATCACAGCTTTTGTTCTTCACAGTTGTTTGTGAACACTGTTTGCTAGGTGAATAAAAAGGAAGTCTTCTACGAAAACATGAAGAAACCATTACTAATTCCCCGGGGTCTGCAATTTTGTTGCAGTCTAGGTTTTCAATTTTCTCTATCCTAATGGTAGCTCTTGTTATCTACTCAAACATGTAATGTTTCTTTTTGTTAAAGAGAGAGAGGAGAACAAAAAGTAGGGTGTGGGGAGACAGAGTAGAACAGATAAAAGAATTGTTTGTTTGCCAGCATAGAAGTATGTTCTGAAAGCTTGGAAATGCTTGTTTGTTTTGGACTGACTTTTTTTGCATACATATGTTTATGAATTCCAAGCTTTGAGGAAAACACTGAGACTCAGCTTTTGGTGAAGCTTTTGAGTGTGTGAGAGAATAAATGAACACCATATGCATCTGCTTATGTGTGGTTGAGGCCCAAAGCCTATCAATTTTAATCACTGAATTAATCCTAGATCACAAAAACACAGTGGTGCAGACAGAATGAGGTGCTTCAAATTGGGGTGGGGGAGAACAACATCTTCACCTGTAGCTGTCCTGGCCAACTAAGAATTGCCTGATTCCAGGTATTGGCTCTGGCTATAAATAATTCAAGGACACATTCAGAAAACTCCAAGGGAAAAGCCTCACAGCTCATTATAACGGTGAGTTGCTAGAATGCTACAGCCTTAAATCACTGGAAAATGTTTTGCAGCAGCTAAGTCCTTTTCTTCGCCCCCTACACTGTAGCAGTAAACATCATAGTCTGTACAAGTTGACAAGTGGTTCCCCTGAGACCTGGAGGACAGTAATCAATAGAGGTGCAGCCGGGGCCACTGCTGATGCAGAAACATTGTGCACAGATATGATATCCCGAATAAATCACCAGAAGAAAAAGCAGCCTCTTCGAGACAGGTAAAGGAGTACCTTTCAGGAAAGACTTTTCTTTCTTGAACATAGCACCATTTCACTGCCTTGATCTCATCTAGTTTGTAGAGGTCACTTGGTAAGATGGACTGCAGCAAATTCAGCACACGTTGGAAAGGGCAAGCAGGAGTCAGAACCTAAATTATTCCTTTTGGACATTATTGTTCCAGCTTTCGCATGGGATATAATTATGTGGAACAGGATTCCTTTATTTATTGCTGTTTTTATTATTTATTATTATTGTATCCTTTGTTTCCTTCAAGAAGTTCCAAGTGCATATACTTTATGTACTCATGTATAAGTAAATGAATTTTAGTTTTAAAAAGTCAACCCAAAAACCTGGATCAATTTATCTATGAGTCAATATACCAAGTTGTACCATAACTCTTATAAAAAGAAGCCACCCCTTCTCTAAGTAGAGTGGCAAAAGGCAAGAGCTTAGTCCATCCCAGGAGAATCTAAGAGAAGTGCCAACTCCCTCTGCTTTCTCTGCCATGGTTCCACTCCTGACCTTTTAATGTCCAGGCAGGGAAATGGTGATGTAACCAGGGGTGGGTGGCCCTCTGGGGAAGCATTGGTGTTTTCCTCTCTCCATGGAATGACCCTCAAATTATCCATAGGTCATATCAAAATCCACATTTTTTTCCCGAAACAAGTCTCATACATGACTATATACAGTATTATTCCCATCACCTTGTCCCCATAAACAGTCCTTTAAAACAGGTTAAATGTAAATTTAGTGATGGCTTTTCTAAGTCTTACTTAGAAAAGCCCATTGAAATAACTGAGACTTCTTAATCACAATAACCTAGGTGTGATTGGATTCAATCCAATGATGCAGAACAATGGCTTCAAACTACAAGAAAGGAGATTTCATCTGAACATTAGAAAGAACTTCCTGACTGTGAAAGCTGTTCAGCAGTGGAACTCTCTGCCCCAGAGTGAGGCGGGGGCTCCTTCTTTGAAGGTTTTTAAACAAAGGCTAGATGGCCATCTGTCAGGGGTGCTTTGAATGCAATATTCCTGCTTCTTGGCAGGGGGTTGGACTGGATGGCCCATGAGGTCTCTTCCAACGCTATGATTCTATGACTTTTGTGATCAGTGGAATAGTTGACTCAAGATTCACAAGATAAGATCACTGGAACTTTATGATCAGCAAGGACAATGACACTAGTAGTGGCAGTGTGTGTGGCAGTAAAGTGCACAATAGTTAGTAGTAGAAATTGATTCCCCCCCTCCAATATATTTCTGAGAGCTTTTCCTAGTGTAATGCAAAATATATTGGGATCACTTGATTTTCAATGTGGCCCTTAGCTTTACACAATACCTGTTCCTGATTAACATTTTGAAAGTGCCAGAACTAGATTGTGGGTATGAATCGTCATGGCTGTTTGCATTTTTGATTGTGGGGGATTTGAATTTGCATCTCACAGGTTTTAGTCTGCTACCCTAACATCTATATCTCTGAAGACTGAAGGCTACATCATTGGCACATACTCTATGACATGAGTCTACAATTCACTCAAAGACTGAACTCAAGGGTGTGCAGAAAGCCAAATGCAATCTCAGATATCCCTGTGGGCTTCAACATAGTTTGTCACTCAATGAATGATGACAATGGGCCGCTCAATGAGTGATAGCAACTTACTACTAGAGGGCAGGAAACACCCCTTCCCATCTCAATACCCAACTTCACAGGTAGAGAGACCACAAACATCAAGAACTGCATATTCCTGCCTCCTCCTTTTAGTTTGAATCTTGTGACTCCAAAAAGGAATCAGAAGATGTGTTGTGGCCATTTGAGGAACTCCAAGGGGACATCTTTGGAATACTAAGAGGGCTAGATTAATCTCCAATGTTAGAGGTTCCCAATGCTTTACCTAAGCGAAGCTGTGATTTACAGTCTGGGAAGCTATGGCATTAAACTGAGCTCTGTGTTGTAACTTGTGACACTATAAATGCCATTGGAGATTTCCCTGCTGGACACAACTGCAGTGGGAGGAGGAAAGTGACATGCTCATTTTATCCACTCACCTAGCATTGCATCTAGTTTGGCCCTAAGTCACAGACATTAGTGTTTTATTTATTGCTCTGTGCTACTGCTTACAATGTTTACTTAAAGATCTTCGCAGACTGTAAATTTTACTATGACACCCTATTTTATAAACATTCTGTTACACAATTAACATAGAAGCTTCACCCAATTCATTTAATGAAAGAGCAATCTAAATAATAATAATAATAATAATAATAATAATAATAATAATAATATAAGCTGAAGCATATTCTGCTTTTGAACAGAATTGGCATTTGATGTCATCATATGCTCAGAAGACATTCTAGTAGTTGGCAAAATAATTCCTTTTCCCAGAATACTGCGAAAACCATATTCCCTTTCGGCTTGGGGTAGGAACTTGGTGTAACAAGGCACCTCTTAGGGAGCATCTACAGTAACAAATTAATGCAGTTTGACCCCACTTTAGCTGCCATGGCTCAATGTTATGGAATCATTGTAGTTGCATTGAGTTTTACAAGACCTTTAGCTATCTTTGCCAAATGGTGCTGGTGCCTCACAAAAGAACATATCCCAGGATTCAGTAACATAGCAGTTAAAGTGATGTCAAACTGCATTAATCCACTATCTTCATCCTCTCATATTAGAATTATGTGTACTTCCTTGTTTAGAAATACTACCCAGTCCATTTAGCCAGACTCATTACTACACAATTTTTTTAAAAAAAAAATGATTGCATTCTGCAGTGATGAATGCTGAATGACATGTTTCTTTTAAGGCTGTTTTTCAATTGTAGAATAGAAAGGAAAGCTATTCAAGCTTATTTTCCTGTGGAAAAGAAAAACCCAAAAATGTTTTCCTTTCCATTTTTTTCCACCTGATGTCAGAATGGGATGGTGTGAGAGTTTTCCTTCATGACTGACATTTTATACACCAGAAGTGACATGTTGTTGGATGCAGCAGGGAATAATAATTCCTTTATGTCTATAAATAGCCAACGTATGCTTGGTTAGGATGAAACAGATGACCTAACAGAAGGCTAACTCTTGGCATCATTGACTTGAGATGGGCAAACTCTGCCAATGAAATTCTAGCCAGCTGGTTGCCTCAAATCCTCTCCTGCTAAGTCTAAGCAATTTTGTATGGGTTTTGTGCCACATCAATTCATCTATCAATTGAAATTCTAAACAAAGACACATTTAGGGTGAGAACATATCACAGATGAAATGTCTGATGGCTCACTAGACTGGGGATGGTGCCAGCAACACTTAGACACATATGAAACTGATCGCATATCCATATCTTCATGTTATTAAGCACAGAAACATAATTTGAGGGACTTGAGAAAATCTCTCTGGCAGTTTAGTTAAATGGAAAACTAAGCATGCATTTGTTTAATCTTAGATTAAGGGTGTCTTCTTTTTAAAATATTCTGTCCACAGGGGGGGGGGGGGGACCAGGGAAGGAGGATACTCTGAGCTAGAATATTGCAAACAGGAGATTTTGGCATTCTGTTCTATGGTAACATTCAAGATACTTTGATTCCCTACATGCCCTATGGGTACATTCCTATTGGTTTCTGATAGAATGAAAAAAAAATCTAAGCCAGCACAGGGATTCCTACACCTACACACAAGCCTACACTTTTTCTGTAAGGTCATTATCAACATTCAGGGCTTGCCCCATAGCTTTCAGTCTTGGAAAGAAATGCACAGCACAGTTGGATGAGTCATTTTAGATGCTTGTAGATGTGTATTATTTCTGTTTACCCATTCGTCACCCACATAATCTATTGATTCAACTTGGCCTTCATCTATCCATTTTTATGACTTTGACCCACCAAGAAGCCTTCTTTCTGTCAAGCTCTTTTGCATTTTACACATTATGATGCCCTACTCAGAGTCAGTGTGCTAGGCAAGTGGGAAGATAAGCATAATTCAGGGAAAGATACATGATATTTTTAATTATTTTACCTTATCAGGGAATGGAACAAATATGTTTCTGTTAAAAATAATATGTTGCTCAGTATAGTTACTTTACAAATCACATCTTGGCATGTGTTAGAGAATTTGAATCCCCACTCAGTCATAAAAAACTTGAAGACTTTGAGCAAGTCAGAGGAAGACAATAGCAAACATCTTCTGAGGAAATCTTGCCAAGAAAACCCTGTGGGAGATTTGCCTTAGGGTAGCCCTACGTCGGAAATGACTTGAAGGCACACAGTAACAACAGTGGTATTTTAGTAGTGTGTTACCTTTGTATTTTTAAGTTTTAAAATAAAAAAACTCTATAGAACAGAGTAAAATGACTGTGAATAGCCAATAAAAAAGAGACACACCTCAACTAGCTCAATACATGCCTCCAGTATTTTCTTCAGATTTTATTGACATTTGCTTTCTTGAATACAGGCAAAAACTCACCCTTCATGGGAGGGGTGGGAGTAGAGAAGGGAATAGCCAATTACAAGCATTGTATAGATTTTAGGTAGTATTGTATTGGTCCATTCCATGTATTTATACATTAGGGGTGTGCAAAGCTTTGGAGCTCCGTTTCATAATTTGTCAATTCGGATGATTAATAAATATGAATCTCAAACTTACTAGTTGGAAAGAACCCCTCTGAAGCATTTACTAATCAAAACACAACCCTCCAAAACTTTCAGAGAAGTTAGTAAAGATTTGATGTTCCAGAGCTTTTTTTTTCTCAGTGTAACACTTGGTTGCCCATAATTGTCTGGGTCTGGGTTGGGAGGGGGCAGAGACCGGAGTGGGAGGGGACAGGCAGCTTCATGCAGTTTTTTTTCTCTTTTAACCAATCAGAAGAAGAAAGCCAAATCACACTACTTTCTGAAAATACTCCCTCAGTGTCCCTTCTGTGTCTTTTGTGGTGTTTGCAGGAAAGAAAAAGGCTTTGTCCAGTCTACAACATTCCTCTGTTGAAATTGTTCAACCCCCACACCCCAAACATATATTTTCCAGATTCCCATAGCTATACATCCCAGTCTATGACTGGGATGCAGATGTAACTTAGGACACTTCAGCATGGATTTTTGTCCCTTCAAGGACCCCCAAACCTGGCTTTCCCAGGCAGGGTGTCTAGACGCCATCCCAGTAACTACTGGGATGGCATCCACACACCCAGAAGCCCTCAAAATAAGTTCTTAAAATTTAAAACAACTAACCTGGCCTCCATTAAGGTACTCCTTGAGTCCTCCTAACACATAGAAATGATGTGCCAGGGCATGGAGAAAATCTCTCTCTCCCCCCTCTCCAATCTCCTGACATGTCATTTCTACCTGCTAGGAGGCAGGTCACCCTAGAGAAGTGGGGCATGATGTGCAGGAGCAAGGCCAGAGCAGTTGGCAAGCTTCCCACTATGAGAAAAATCACCCAATGCCCGGGAGACATGCTGGCTCTCAATGACCAACCCTACATGATGGTGGAGCAAGAAGGGTTTCATTACTTGATGACTCTGGTGGCTCCCCACTACAAGTCCCCTCATATATCACCTTCTCCAGAATGGTAGTGTTACCCCATGTCAGGACTGCAGGGAACATGTGGAGCACTTCTACCACAGCTTTGTGTCAAAGCTGGAAGACTGCTGCAGGATAGGCAGACTATAGAGGGGGTCCCACAATACAAGCTTTTGCAGGATGTCCGTATCCAATAGACCTTCACCTTCCTGATGTTCCAATGGCTGGTGGAACAGCAGAAGGTGATCCATGGACTTACCCTGGAATTGGAGGGTCTCAGCCCTGTGCAGATGCCCCTGTCGAAGCATGACTGGGACTGCATCTCCCAGTTGATCTCTGTGCTCCATTCCTTCCTGGAGGCCACAGAGACCCTGAGTGCTTCATCAGCCCTTCTCAGTCACATGCTCTCTCTGGTGCAAAAAAGCAAGATCTATACAGAACAACGATTTTAGCAGGAAAGGCAGAAATAGCATGGGGGTGGGGAGATGAAAAACAATGGAATTTGGAAAACTGGAACAATTACCTGTTTGTTCAAATCCAATCAGACATTATAGCATGTACAGTTAGAGTGGATACAAGGAGGATAAAACGGAAGAAATTAAAGAGAAATGTGTGATGTATATGGAATTGATAGAAAGTGGTGAAGTCAATATAGATATTGTACAAAGATTAAGAAAATTGTGTTCATGGTTAAACATAAAGATGGAGAGGAAAATGTGGTAGGAGGATTGGGGTGGGGGTGGTGGAAGATGGGACAAATGTGAAAAGAATAATAACTTTGTAAAAGAGATGAATTGATAATATAGAAACACTCCATTACTTACAATTTGTACATGCAAAAACTGTCTATTATCTATTCACAAATTGTGCTATCGTGTACTTAGTAAAAATATTTTTTATTATTATTAAAAGAACGGGACCCCTCTGAATCTTTATGAATTGAAGCAGGGGCCATCTGAATCTCTGGAATGAATTACTAATCAGATTTCAGCCATTTCACACACCTATAATGTGTCATTGTTTTTATGAATATGTAAATTTAAAATAATAAAAATATATAGAAAAAAATCTATAAACGTCGCAAGCGTGTTTGGTGGAGACACGAGACAGGGCCTTTTCTGTGGTGGCCCCCCGACTCTGGAACACCTTCCCCAAAGATCTTAGACAGTCCCCTACACTGGCAGTCTTTAGAAAGAACCTGAAGACCTGGCTGTTCCGATGTGCCTTCCCAGAATAGGAAATCTCCAATTCCAAGTCCCATAAGCACTTTATTAGAACTAAGATTGCTGCACACCGCACACTGCACTTGCCCTATAAGCCTTATATACCACCTGTCACATCAGCACTTTTAATCCTGTACCCATTACTCTGGCCCGGCCCAGTTTTATTGTGTCTTAGTGTATTGTTTATTGCTTGTTGTTTATATTGATTTAATTGTTTTAAATTTGCCTTAGGTTTTGTATTGTTATATTGTGTGTTGAGGCCTTGGCCTTTGTAAGCCGCATCGAGTCCTTCGGGAGATGCTAGCGGGGTACAAATAAAGTTTAATAATAATAATAATAATAATAATAATACTCTTCAAACAAACTGAAATACCTCCCCCCACCCGGACGGACACACACTTACTTGTTGGAAATGACAATGAAATGTTATTCATTACATAAAAATAAAACAAATAACATTATCAGTTCTGAAGTTATTTCAGAAAAGGCAGATTAGCCAAAACTCTATGCTTCAAAATGTATATACTTTAAATATATTCTTGGCAAGAGTAACTTTTCCCAAGTGATTTATGACATTAAGAACACAAATTGAAGAAATAAAATATCAGCAATAAAACATTTTGTCCTAGTTTATGGTTTTAAATGCTTAACAAGGCCAAAATGATCACAAGAAAGAAGCAATTCCTGGGAACTAGGAATAGAAAGAGTCAGAAAATATCTCTGTCAGTATATGAAGTTCACAAGAGTGGGAAGGAGTAAGCATAGGTGAGGTTCAAGTAAACAAAGAAACATTCTACTCAATGGCAAGTCAGAGCAAGGAGGATTCAAAACCACGACCCATTGAATGTCCCAAGGTCAGTTGTGCAGAGGTACAGGGACAGCAAGAGCAGGGAATAAGTCAGGTTATATCTATATCTAGAGTGAGTGTGAGAGCGTACTAGCTAGTTGTCTGGTCTTCGTGTGTTTATATACAGCTGCATTCAAGAACTCCTTCATGTAACTGAAATTGAGGTAGACTGATTACTACTGAGTCAATCTCAGGTTCCGAACACTTCATTTCAGTTCTGGAGTCCAGCCTCTTCAGACACTATTTCTTGCTAATTCTTGGGAAGCTTTTCACTCCCTGCTTCTCTGGGAAAGGTAGAACTTTCTGGAGTTCAAGGCTCAGCTTTAGCCTTCAATGGTTATAAAGGAAGGCTGGGGGTTCAAGTTTTATTTTATTATCTAATGCAGAGAGTGGTCTGTCATTCTGGCTCCCATTCACATATTAGGAAGCTTACAATGCATACAGCCATAGCTTAATAGGATCTAAAATTGAAAGCAAATGCAAGGACAATCTTGTCCAACCCTTGCCATTCAGGAATACACTAAAGCTAAAGAACTTCTGAAAATCCAACCTTTGTTTAAAGACTTCCAAAGATTGAAAGTACACAATTTCCTGGGACAGTCTGTTCACTGTCACAAAGCTCTCACAGTTAAATACATTCCTCCCAATGTTTTGTGGAATTCTTTTTATCGTTATTTGCATCCATGAACTCAATTTCTGGAACAACAGAAAACGAAGATAACTCTATCTTCTACATGACATCCTGTCAGATATTTAAAGATGACAATTATGTCCCCTCTCAGTCTTCTTTTCTTCAAAGTAGAGTTAATGCTGACTTTAGCTCCTGTCTTCCAGGCTTCAGTTATCAGACTATACTTCCAAACTACTATGTTTGCTAAAGGTTTACCAAGACATATGAGGTGAACAATTATAACTATAAAAACAGTAAACTTTTTGAAAATGATATACCTTCCTCTTTCTTCTGTCAGCAATCTGACAAAAGAAAGTAAGGGGAGCTGAGGAGAACATGTTATATGTATTACCATCAATCTAAATGGCAAAATCCCACTTTTAAGATGTTGCCTTGCAGGTGATCAGGGCTATTATTGGTAACTTTTCTCTTTTAACCTCATAGATTCCCCCACCTGCCTAAGCTGTTTGATGGTGAGACTGATTGGTGCATCTTGCCTCTGCTGCTGGCTTCAATTTTTCTGTTCTGAGCAAAACTTCTTGGTGCAGCCCTCAAAAGTGTTGATGATTTTCAAGCAGACATCTAATGATGTATCTTGATTTATTCCTGCTCAGTTATTGGTTGCAATGAAGACAGATAGTTGCAATCTCAGAGAAGTAGCAGACAATGACCTGGCTTTCTTGTGGTGTCAAACACCTTGCTTTCCATTTCTCCAATAAATAACAACAATAAATAGCAACAACTGAGGTCAGGAGAATAGATTTTGCCACCTAAAATATACAGGTCCCACTTATACTGACAATTTCATGTGGTTTCAAATCAGTTTTGAAGAAAATGGTTTCACTATAAAGATGATTACAAAGCAAATTCTGGAACCAGTTTGAGTCCTGGGTGATTATTATACAAACCCAAGAGCACTTATGCACATTAAGGACTTTTTTCGCACATTTTCATGGGAGTTTGTTGTTGGCTACCGCAGTTTGAAGATAGCTTTGAACTGAATTAAATGGCTCGTGTAGATGGGGCCACAGAGGCTCATTAAATAGTCACATGATTGAGAGAGGCAAACAGAAGATTAGGTTAGGCTATTCAGCAAGGCAAAGGGAAATTATGTGACTCAGCCAGCCAGACCAACTCAGATGACAATCAATCAACAGCTAGACCCACAGAAAGGAGACAGGAGAAAATAATTATTATGTAACTTTATGCAATCCTGCCCTTTATAGTGAGGTGAGACCCTTGCGCTAGATTTCATGGTGAAGTTGTCCATAAGCAAATCCAAGTTCTCTCTCATTGCATTGTGCATATATGTTCATATTAGAGATAAACTGACTGACTCTTCACTTTTGGCATCCATATTCAAAGAGTTTCAAGTCTAATTTTTTACTCCAGAGCAGAATGAGGTTATTTTGTTCCAATCCAGATGTCATATGAATTGGGCCAAATTAGCCCAATCTGCATCATTATTCAGCATTCAGCCAAACTGGTTGCATATACCTAGTTTTTTCCGAGTCCAGCATCACTACTCAGCCTTTTGGCCGAGATCAAGTGTAGTATGTGTTCTTATCAGTTTAATATCAGATATATCCTCTATTTGAAGAATATATATTAAATGAAAATATTGATGGGGTCAATTTATAATGCAAACTTCTATTACCTGAACCCAATGAGAAATTCAGTAACTTCCCTGAAGAGGGAATTATTCTGGTCTCCCTTGGAGGGACTTCTAAAGCTTGGGGCAGCTACAAGAAAACCCAATTTTGTGTCCCAGACAACCATGACAGTGAAGATGAGCATCTCCCATCATTTTGAATTGTACATGGTAACAGACTGGCAGCTGGTGGAGGATCCCTGTATCCTGTCTCAATTAAAAATCTGTCTGCAGCTGATGTTTCCAAACACTCTTGAAAGGCAGTCCCATGTAATCCAACAGGGCATAACTAAGAAATGTACCACTGTGGCACAATCATGTGTCTCCAGGAACAGGTGCAGTTGGCAGGTTACAGATCTGCAAAAGCAGTTTTTAGCAATACAGTTTTTAGCCATCAGGCTAAAAGTGAAATCCAGGAATACACCAAACCTGCATTTTAGTGAGAGAATAGGCCCACCCAGCATAGCTTGAATTTCTGCCATCTGATGAGGAGAGGAAAAGGGTATCAAAGGACCCTCTCTTGTCCCCTACATGTGATGAGAGGAGGAAGGAGGGCATGTGGAGTGCCTCGAGCCACTCCACGCCCCTTCCCTTTCACCAGCAATTTCAATGAAGTATCATAGCGATGAAGATGGAGAATACAGTTGGAGCAATAACACATCCCTGTTTGACACCTGATTCCACCTTAAACGGGTCACTTTGGGAGCCATTGATGTCCAAAACTGTTGCCATCATATCATCATGGAGGAGCCGCAGGATGTTCACAAATTTGTTAGGGGACCCGATTTTTTGGAGGATGGTCCAGAGAGCACTGTGATTCACTGTGTCAAATGCCTTTGCAAGGTCAAAGAATACAGAGGTTGATTTTGTTCCCTGCATTTTTCTTGGAGGTGTCGTGCAGTGAAGATCATGTCCACTGTTCCTCTGGAGGGACGGAAGCCATTCTGGGATTCTGGGAGGGTGTTTTCTGAGAAGGGCAGAAGGTGGTTTGCAAGGATTCTTGTGAGGATTTTCCCAGCTGAGGTTAGAAGGGAGATACCTCGATAGTTTCCGCAGTCTGTTCTTTCCCCTTTTTTGAAGAGGGTGATGATGGTGGCAACCTTGAAATCTGCTGGGATTTTCTTTGTCACCCACACTTTTTCTATGAGCCGGTGGAGATTTTGTGTCAGCTCAGGTCCTTCCTCTTTAAAGATTTCAGCAGGGATCCCATCACGTCTGCTGGCTTTGTTATTTCTTTGTTGGCTTATGGCATTGCTGATTTCTTCCAAACTAGGCAGTGCTGCAAGCTCATCCCTGGTTTGTTGTTGCAGGATTTGTGAGAGAACCTCTTTGGCCACATTGGAGCTGCGGTTCAAGAGGCTTTGGTCGTGTTTTTTCCAACGTTGTGCAATTGAGTTTTGGTCCTTCAGGAGTTTGGTTCCATCTGATGAGCGGAGAGGCTGTATGTCATGGTTTCTTGGTCCATAGATTACCTTTGTGGCTTTGAAAAATCCCTGAGTATCATGGGTATCTGTCAGGTATTTGATTTCTTCAGCCTTCTTTGTCCACCAGATGTTCTTGAATTCTCTTGTCCTTCTTTGGACCTCAGCTTTTGCGCTAGCGTAGATCTTTTTCTTAGCAGCACAGTTGATGTCTCTGCCATGTTTGGAAGGCTTTCCTTTTCTTGTCAATTAGCTGTTGGATCTCATTGTCATTTTCGTCAAACCAATTTTGATGTTTCTTGGTTTGATATCCAATAGTTTCTTCGCAGGCTGTGATGATGGAGGTCTTCAGTTTGTTCCAATGTTCCTCAACATTTTCGGGGTGTTCTGTGGGTAGATGGTCCTTGAGTTCTGTTTGGAGAAGGGCTTGTTTGGAGGGCTCCCAATGCCTTGTCTTTCTTCCTTGGAGTCTGCACTTGGGGGTGATCTTGATAGCCATTGTGGATTGGATTAGCCTGTGGTCTGTCCAGCAGTTGTCAGCACCTGTCATGACTCTTGTGAGGAGCACATCACAGCGGTCTCTGGCACGTGTGATTACATAGTCTAAGAGTTCCAATGCTTTGACCGGAGGTGCTTCCATGATGTCTTGAACTTGTTTTTCTGGCAGAAGAGCATGTTGGTGATGACAAGGTTGTGTTCCACACATTTGGTGAGAAGCAGGATGCCATTCAAGTTGCTGTTTCCAGGCCCGTCTTTTCCTATGGTCCCTGGCCACAGGTCGAAGTCGACTCTTGCATTAAAGTTCCCCAGGAGGATGATTTTGTCCTCCTTAGGTATCTCCGATAGGACGGTGTCCAGCTGACAGTAAAGTTTTTCCTTGATGTCTTCATCAGCATCTAGTATTGGTGCATAGGCACTTATGATGGTTGCCTGTTGGTTTTTGGTAAGATCAATTCGGAGGGTTGAGAGTCGTTCATTGATGCCAGTGGGTGCTTTGGTCAGATGTTTCACCAGATAATTTCTGATAGCAAAGCCAACTCCGTCCATTCTTTGGTCTTCTTCGGGCAGTCCCTTCCAGAAGAAGGAGTAGCCTCCTTTTTCTTTCTTCAGCTGTCCCTCTCCTGCTCTCCGGGTCTCCTGAAGTGCTGCTATGTCGATGTTAAAATGTCCCAGCTCCCTTGCAATGATAGCAGTTCTGCATTTGAAGCGTTCACTGTCAGTGTTGTCCATCAGTGTCCGTACGTTCCATGTACTGAAGTTCATATTTCTTTTTTGGTCGCAGGGTGGTGACCCCTCTGGACGCAGCAGTCCAGTCAGGGATAAAAGAGGCAGACTATGATTATGACAATTTTTCTAGTGCCTTCCCCATGTGGGGTGAGCAGAGTGGGTCCTAAAAAGGGCTGCTCAGTCATGGATACAGCCACCGAACTAGTCAACTGCCTCGGACCTTGAGGTAGAACGACTGAGTCTGTATCCACCGCCCCTGTGCCAGTCTGTGACTAGGGGCTTCCAGATTTCACAGTCCTGCCCCCATCCCCACTCGCTGATCACCATGGGACTTTTGTTGGTTTGTTTTTATTTTCTTTGGAAGACACCTGTGCATGAGTTTTTTTAACGTGTGGGGGTCAGTGCACAACTGATCAACACATAGTCTTCACAGAGTGAGGTTCCACTGGTGGTGTAGTTTAACACAATGACCGTGGCTTCTCAGTCTGTTGCAGCCTTCTTCTGCCCTCACAGCCATGTACCATGTTATCCTCCGCCTGCTCCGCCGTTGAGGTCTTTATGTCTTCGGACTGTGCTTGGTCTGGAACCTCCCCTGCGGCCACTCCTGGGAGTGCACGACTCCAGTTGTTGTGCCCACAGGTTCATCGGAACACACAAGCCCCCTCACCACAACAAGGTGACAGTCCATCGAGGGGGACTCCTCTACATATAGAGATGAGGTAAAGAGGGCGATACAGCTCTATACTGAATTGGGTGAAAGGGAGCTTGGCTCACATTTGCCTACACTGTTAGAAAGAAATAAGACAAGTATATTGCAAGGCTCACTTTACAATTTTGTTCATGGGGTGGTATTTTCTGGTCTAAATAAGTCCATAATTTCTCTTCTTCGGACTCTTTCATTTATTTTCTCTGCCCATTACCTGCCTTTTTTTTGTCAGTGTAGACTGTAACCATTCACTTTGAGAAGGATAGGAATTGGGGCCCTCCCAGATGACTTGTTGCAGCAGATTTATTGTTTCTCCCTACACTGCAGTACATATTTATAGTAGAAATTGAGATGACACGTTTGGGAGTAGTAGACATTAAAAAGGTGGTCACTAGTCAGTGAAGTGCAGGGTCAAGCTCTCGTGAGAACCCTCAAGTTCTTTGAGGGGTAGAAAGAACGTCCTAGACTGGCTTTAAGAGTTGAGGGATTCAGGGCTGAAAGAAGATGAAAGCCTTTGCAGGTACCTTGGGCGAACTCCACCATTTTGAATATCTGAATTTTTATAGCTTAAGGAAGGTTGGCCAGACAGTTGCAGAATCTATTGATATGGTTTGAAGCCAATGTAAAAAAAAACCCTTAAAACAATACAATAATGTAAATGAAGAACAATTTTAACAAATATAAACTTATTAGTATTTCAGTGGGAAATGTGGGCCTGGTTTTGGCTGATGAGATAGGATTGTTGTTGTTGTGTGCTTTCAAGTTGTTTCAGACTTAGCTTGACCCTGAGTGAGGGCCTGGTAAATTACATTGGAGGGCCGTATCCAGCCCTCGGGCCTTAGTTGGAGGACCCCTGATTTAGGCTGTTGTGG